>NC_056730.1:761793193-761808193 GCF_019279795.1 Protopterus annectens
TAAGGTGGGAATTTGCCATTGAAATCTTTGCTGCTTTGGTGAGAAATTGCTTATTTCTGTATAACGCTCCTAGTTTTTTGTGGACTTTTTTTATAGTCATGGATATGTGAATGTCAAATTTTAGCTTATTGTCTATTTCCACTCCTAGCAATTTTGTATGTTCAGTTGGGTATATAGTGGTGTTGTCTTTTGCCGTGATGTTAAAGTGAGAGTTATTTTGAGTATGTTTGGTGGGTTGGAAGATGAGTAGTTTAGTTTTGTTTGGGTTGAGTATTAATCGGGCATCGGATAACCATGTTTCAACAGAGGAAAAGGCTTCCTGTGTGACTTTTTGCAGTTTTGGTAGGGACTGGGCTGAGCAGATGATGGTCGAGTCATCTGCATATTGTATGAGTGTGCCATGTTTGGTGGCAGAGGCTAGATTATTGGTGTAAACCAAGAAGAGTAGGGGTCCAAGGATGGATCCTTGGGGAACCCCTATGGAGACAGGTAGTTGGGGAGATATGTCATTCTGCCATACAACAGATTGTTGGCAGTCAGACAGGTAACTCTGAAACCAGTTGGTGACCGATTGTGAGAAGGATAGGTTATTGAGGACAGAGATAAGTTGTTTGTGTGGGACCATGTCAAATGCTTTAGATAGGTCTAGGAAAGTAGCAGAGGAGAGATAGCCATTGTTTTTATGCTGAAAGATAGTGTTAGTAAAGGACAGTAAGGCAGTGGTGGTGCTATGGTTTGGTCGGAAACCATGCTGAGTACTGGAAAGGAGGTTGTTAGTAAGGAGGTAGTCTGAGACCTGAGAGTGTATGTATCTCTCTAGTATTTTGGAGAGTGGAGAGAATAGCTATGGGGTGGAAATTGGTTAGTTCTGTGGAGGGTCCGGCTTTGTGGAGGGGAATTATATATGATACTTTCCACAGTGTGGGAATGTAACTTTCTGACAGAGATCGGTTAATCAAGATGGATACCGGGTAGGCCAGAGCATCAGCTGCGATTTGTAGGTATTCACCTGGGAGGCTGTCTGCTGCTAATTTGGTGGGTTTAAGTTTAGTTAAGAGTTTTTTATGTTGGAGGTAGGTACAGGGGAAAAAGAGAAGGCAGTGGGGAGATTACTAGTTGAAGGTGTGGGTTGGAGGGGAGGGGGATTGTGTTGTTTAGCTAGTGATAGTATGGTTTGGGTGAAGTGTGTGTTGAATGAGGAAGCAATATTTTCTGAGGAGTGAGGGATGTTAGGAATGGGGGCACTGACTTTACCTGGGTGGAGGATGGAGTTTATGGAGGACCAGAATTGTTTGGGGCTGTGTTGTGAGGAGTCTAGGGCAGACTGGTAGTATTGGGATTTGTCCTGTTTTATCAGCTTTTTGACTCTATTGCGTAGTTCTAGGAAATTCTGTCTAGCTGAGGGGTTTTGGTTTTGCCAGTGCTCCCAGGCTTTATCCCTGTTTTTCATTTCTGACTTAGTGGTTTTCTGTAGCCATGGGGAGGGTTGTGCTTTGGTTCTGGAGAATCTTATGGGGGCATGGTAATTAAGGATGTTCAGGAAGGTAGTATTAAAAAATTCAACTGCATCATCTAGACTGAGGTACTTTAAAGGATGCCAGTTACATTCTTTGAGGGACGAGATGAATGTGAGTGGGTTAAAGTTTAGTTTTTTAAATATTTGACGGTAGATGACAGGTTTAGCTTGGTATAGGTATTTTTTTGAGTAGGAATGTTGAGGAGTGATCACTGAGGCTATCTGATAAGCAGCTTGTTATATATGATTGGGGGCTCTTACTGACTAGTATCCAGCCCAGGGTAGTGTGCTTGGTGGAGTTTTTATTTATCCTGGTTGGTGACTGGACTAGTTGAGTGAAGCCATGAAGGTGTACATGATGGGTTGGATTGTTGCCAGAACAGGATTGCCAGTCAATATTGAAATCACCTAAGATGATAGTTTCTTGGGGGAGATGGTGGGTAGACCAGCTGAGGAGGTTTTCTAGGGGAGGGATGTTTTGGCCAGGTGGGAAGTAGCATCCAATTATGTTGATGGTTTTGTTTTGGTTAATTTTGAGGTTGGTATATAATATTTCTTCATTGCCTATTTGTGGAGCTGATGATTTTAAGATCTGGATGTTTAGATGCTGTTTAAATATTATAGCTACACCACCTCCTTTTTTGTTTAGCCGGTCTACTCTTAGTATGCAGTAACCTGTATAGAGTATTTTCTCACTGGTAATGTGAGGTTTTAGCCAGGTTTCTGTCAGGATGACTATATCTGGGGAGTACAAGTCTATGGTGGCATGGAGTTCATGGACTTGTTGGATATATTTCTAATATTTAGGCATAGAAGAAGGAAGTCAATTGGCTTTCTATTGGCTGTAATATGGGAGAAGTTGTGGTTTCTAGTCTGATTATGAAGATTGGGGTTGGAGATGGTAGGGCCAGGGTTGGGGTGGATGTCTCCACTTAGGACTAGTTTTGATAAGCATGAGATTATTAGTTTTCTCAGTTTTTGAATGTGTTTGATTATAAGGGAAACTTTATGATTGTGCTATGTGGGTAATAGGTATGGTGGGAGGGTTACTATGTTAAGTTGTAGGGATGCTTTATGTTTGAGTAATATAGTTGGTAGAATATGTGGGGGTGCATAGGGACGGTTCTTGAGCTGGTGGGAGGGGAGTTGAGTGTGGGTGAGACATGAGTGGTGGTGTGAGTAGTAGTATAGTGGTAGTGGTTGAGTGGGGGAATGATGGAGCTTTGGTAGGATGTAAGATATGCAAGGAGAGTGCATGCAGTGAGCATAGGAAAGGTATGCTTGTACATGTTAGTTGAGGAGGTGTGATAGTAGTGGGAAGATGGAGGAGATAGTGTTGGGTTAGTGCTGTGGTTGGCTGTTAGAAAGATGGGAGGGGTTTGAGTGCAATAAAGGTGGGACCACCGAGGGCGGGAGGAAATAAGGGGCAGGGTGGGGAGCGAAGCAGGTACAGACCCTGGTAGTTGCTTATATGAGGGGCTGGAAACAATCACAAAGCAAAGACAAGTATGTGTTAAGAAACAATCACAATTAACCAAGGACTGCTCTGAAACTGTAAGTCATTTCTTAATTTCTCAGGTGGAAAAACAGGATAACCTTGTATCAGTAGGCTACTGTGGTCATAGTTTAAATTTACAAACACACAGTA
Source organism: Protopterus annectens (assembly GCF_019279795.1). NCBI lineage: Eukaryota > Metazoa > Chordata > Ceratodontiformes > Protopteridae > Protopterus > Protopterus annectens. The sequence goes on from NC_056730.1 coordinate 761,796,358, forward strand.
TTGATCAGTTATGGATACTATTTGCTAACAGAAGGGAATAAGAGAAAATGGAAGGTGTGTGTGTGTGTGTGTGTGTGTGTGTGTGTGTGTGTGTGTGTGTGTGTGTGTGTGTGTGTGTGTGTGTGATGGGGGGGGGCTGCTTACAACCAAAGCAGAGTACTCTCCAGGGGAAAATGAATATTGGCTCAAACCGGTAGACACATACTCAAAAGTTAACTGTAGCTGTTTGCAGACAGTTCAGACCCGGACTGTGCTTTTCTTACAAGAATGTTAAAGGTGGTACCGCAGTTGAAAACTTAAGAGTGGTGTTAGGTTCAAAAGTTAACAGTAGCTGTTTGCAGACAGTTCAGACCCGGACTGCGCTTTTCTTACAAGAATGTTAAAGGTGGTACCGCAGTTAAATACTTAAGAGTGGTGTTAGGTTCAAATGTTAACTGTAGCTGTTTGCAGACAGTTCAGACCCGGACTGCGCTTTTCTTACAAGAATGTTAAAGGTGGTACCGCAGTTGAATACTTAAGAGTGATGTTAGGTTCAAAAGTTAACTGTAGCTGTTTGCAGACAGTTCAGACCCGGACTGTGCTTTTCTTACAAGAATTTTAAAGATGGTACCGCAGTTGAATACTTAAGAGTGGTGTTAGGTTCAAAAGTTAACTGTAGCTGTTTGCAGACAGTTCAGACCCAGACTGCGCTTTTCTTACAAGAATGTTAAAGGTGGTACCGCAGTTGAATACTTAAGAGTGGTGTAAGGTTCAAATGTTAACTGTAGCTGTTTGCAGACAGTTCAGACCCGGATATATATATATATATATATATATATATATATATATATATAAGTATATATATATACATATATATACATATATATATATATATATATATATATATATATATATATATATATATATGGGTCTACTACTAATTACCGACACGACGATTCCCCGACGGAAAATTCACCGACGCCAGATGACCGACACCACAAAAACCCGACAACGCAAAACACCGAACACCATTACACCGACACACGGAACGTAAACAACACGCGACACTACATAGCATACACACTAGCCCTGACCCAAACCCTAACCCTAAGGTCCGACACTATCGCACACTTCACCTACCTGCACCCTAACCCTAACTCACTTACCCACCCCTAACCCCAAGCTCCGACACTACCGCACACTCTCCCTACCTGCACCCTAACCCTAACTCACTTACCCACCCCTAACCCCAAGCTCCGACACTATCAGACTCCCTACCTGCACCCTAACCCTAACTCACTTACTCACCCCTAACCCCAAGCTCCGACACTGCGACACTCACCTATCACACACCCTAACCCTACATCCCTCACTATTGCACACTTACCTGTCCGCTCCCTCCTAAATCCCTCACTATCGATACTTACCAGGTCGCGCTTACACATTCCCTTTGTCGGTCTTCCGCTGTCGGGATTCCAGCGTCGGTCAACTGCGTTGTCGGTCGCTTGTGTCGGTAATTTCTTTGTCGGCGAATCGTCGCTTCGTAATTAGTAGGGGACCCATATATATATATATGCAACTCATAATATTTATCTATACATGCACACACACACACATATATATATATATATATATATATATATATATATATATATATATATATATATATATATTTATACATATGTGTGTATATCTACATATATACAAACACACACACACACACACACACACACACACACATGTATGTAAATACATGTTCCCTATATTTATTTATTTATTATTTATTTATTTTACATTTGTTAACCGGGAAATTCCGACTGGACCAGGTCCATTTTCAGCGGAGGCCTGGGGAGAAAAGCTCCAACATTAAGTTATACAAATACAGTACATCCAGCATAATACACAAAACAGGTTACATCATGTATGCTGAGCATTGTAATATAACAAGAATTAATAAAAACACTCCAGGTAAAAGATATAGAACATGGGTAAAAAGACAATGTCAGTCATACTTTGGTAAGAAAAGAAAATATATCAAGTAAGATTCTACAGTTAAAAGTACCCTTTCAGATGACCAAGCCTACAGGGGATCAGAGCTCCAGCATGTGATCAGAGAGGAATTTGGGGAATTAATAGTAGTATGGGTAGGGTTATGTGATACAAGGGCATAACCATGTACTAAGAAGGTGCGATTTGAGGGAGTTTTTGAATATAGATGTGGAGGGGGCAGTGGACACAGATACAGGAAGAGAGTTCCAATTTCTGGCAACGGTGTGGGAGTAGAGCGCTTTCCCTGCATTATTGTTAGCCTTGGTGATGGAGAGGAGAGATTTTTCACTGGATCTTAGGAATCGGTTTGTAGTATAGATAGTAAGTAGGTTGGATAATGAGGGTTTTTTTTCAGGATATTTGAGAATATTGTAGGCTGTGCCCAGCTGGTGATAGTTAAGTAGCTGTGGTAGCTCAAGCCATTTTAGTTCTTTTAGTGCAGCACAGTGATGGGTTCTATAGGTTGAGTTAGTAGCAAACTTGGCTATTTTATTGTAGCATGATTCTAGTTTGTCTAGGTCACATTGTCTGATTTGGGTAAAGATTGGTGCTGCGTATAATAGAGTTGAGAGGAGGTGGCTTTGTGCAAGAGTGACTCTTGCTTTTTGTGAGAGAAAGGACTTATGCCTGTATAGGGAGCCTAGTTTTTTGTGTACTAGTTTTATGGTATGTGAGTTGTGAACATCAAAGTGGAGATTATTGTCTATTTCAATGCCCAGAAGTTTGGTGTGGTTAGATGGGGAGATGGTGGTGCCGTCATTAGAGGTTATGGTAAAGGAGAGGTTTTTTTTTTTATCTATTAGGGGTAAATAGTAGCAGTTTTGTCTTTTTGGGATTTTGGATCCCAGATATCCATTTTTCTACTGAGATAAAGGTATCTTGAGTGAGTGTATGTAGGGTGGTGGGAGATGAGGCGGAGCAGATCAGAGTTGAATCATCTGCATATTGTATGAGTGTGGCATGTTGTGTAGAGCATTTGAGGTTATTTGTGAAAATAGAGAACAACAGCGGGCCCAGTATAGAGCCCTGTGGGACACCTATGGTGGCTGGAAGTTGTGTAGACAGAGTTCCTTTCCACTGGACTGATTGTTGCCTGTCAGACAAGTAGCTTCTGAACCAGGCTATAGTAGAGGAGGTGAAGGATAATGATGTTAGTGAGTCTAGTAGAATGGAGTGGGAGACCATATCAAATGCTTTTGTGAGATCTAGGAAAATGGCTGATACATATTTGTTATCATTCCTGTGAAGGTTTATATAATTAGTGAAAGATAAAAGGGCTGTGGTAGTGCTGTGATGTGGACAGAAACCATGTTGTGTGGTAGATAGTAGATTGTGTGTGTTAAGAAATGTCATGACTTGCAAGTGAATGCATTTCTCAAGAATTTTGGATAAGGGGCAAAGGATGGCAATAGGTCGGTAGTTGGAGAATTCATAAGAATTACCTCAGTGTTGCATGCTATGTGTGAGGGAACATCACACATATCAATACACACACACACACACACACACACACACACACACACACACACACACACACACATATATATATATATATATATATATATATATATATATATATACAGCATTAAGTGTGTGCAAAATGGACGGTTATGTCAGGTGTGAATCCCATGTTGGGAACACAATGCCCTTGTTTTTAAAGGTGGGATTGGTAATTTGGGGAAGGATAGCAGGTATATTTGTGGAGGTGGGTTGGGTTGGAAGATAGAGAAGACCACCTACAGAGGCGGTATATGACATGTGGTGGTAAACACCTTGGATGGGGAGTGTCGTCTGTGATATGAAAGCCCCATGAGCCCCCATATGGAAACAATGGGAACAAGGTCCCCAACCATAGCCAGTGACAACATCAGCTTCACAGCCCTGAAGGTGTCTGGGCTGGAGGCTGAGCAGGAGGAGCATGCAGACCCTGTGAGTGTGTATTGAGGGCCTCAAGGTGCTGTAGCATATCCCCCAAGTCTCTGTGAAGCTCCCTATGTACCAGACCCTGGACCTGACCTCGGGTGACAGGATCATGTCTCTGTGTGCTCCCAGGGGTGATGGGACACCATCCCCTGAGATGGTTCCACCTGAATGTAGTGCAGGACCAGTAGACGAGGAGGCCCCAGGGTAGGTCCCACATGTGATGTGGCCTGGTATCATTGCCAGATGAAGTGGGAGAGGTGGTTCTGCTGGCAACTGTTCCCTTAACATGATATTTGCCACTATTATAGAACATATGCAGATAGTAATAGATCATGTCCAACAACATGCATAGATATCCCCAATAACACAAAACAACAGATGTGCAGAAATCACATTGCAAACAGACCATGTGCATATATGGAACCATAGTGGGCCTTACAATGGCATGCAGGTGACATTGTCCATAACAGGCCAGCAATGATAGTGTCCCCACAGGGAACATGGCTACAAACACATAGCACAAAGTGTTGTATAATACGATATATTTCCCAATGGTAGGTATTCTGTAGACATACCTATTGAGTTGTATGATCAGATTGTTGCTGCAGATATGGTGGGGGTTAGACAGAGATGTACATTAAGAACTATGATAAACTTGCTGTATGAGATCATCAGACCTGTTTCCATCTTTATAGATATCCCCAATAACACAAAACAACAGATGTGCAGCAATCACATTGCAAACAGACCATGTGCATATATGGAACCATAGTGGGCCTTACAATGGCATGCAGGTGACAGTGTCCATAACAGGCCAGCAATGATAGTGTCCCCACAGGGAACATGGCTACAAACACATAGCAGAAAGTGTTGTATAATACGATATATGTCCCAATGGTATGTATTCTGTAGACATACCTATTGAGTTGTATGATCAGATTGTTGCTGCAGATATGGTGGGGGTTAGACAGAGATGTGCATTAAGAACTATGATAAACTTGCTGTATGAGATCCTCAGACCTGTTTCCATCTTTATTTCTTTCAGGCAAGATGTCCTGGGAAAGGCTTCCTAGTTATACAGCAGAGGAGAACGAGGTCATCATCACACACCTGGTGAAGCACTACCAGGTATTGTTTGGCCAAACAGCCCATGAGCAGCAGGAGCAGACCACCGTGTGGAATGATCTTGTCCACAGGATAAATTATGTCAGCCTGTATAACTGTAGTTATGATCAGGTCCGGCATCATTGCAAAGACCTACTTCGCAATGCCTGTCAAATGTGCTGCTGCAGTCAGTTTGGGATCAGCTCCCAACAGGGGGGGTTGCACCATCCATCCCCTCCTGATACATGATGATAATCTTCTTGCCAGCTTCTGGGTACCTTTCCACCTGCACACACAACACCTGGCAAAGAGCATAGTGGAGGTGGGTGCTATTCACACAATGGCAGAGGAGCATGCAGTTAAGGCCACAGGGCACATCACTAGACCATTGTTGTGTATCCATCCGCATCTGTACAGTTAGACCATGCATATGTAAGATGACATATCTATAGTCTGTTGCTGCGTAGTAGTAATAAACAGATGTGCATAATCTGTAGTATTGTGGGCTTACTGTTGATGTACTGTAATGCTGCACCCACCCTGTACCAATGCCACAGCTGTAGCTACTGACACACTTATGTAGGTCCCTTTGGTATACCTCCAAGGCAGCAGCCTGTAGCTGGTGAGTATGGTTTTTGTTCAGGTTTGCCAATATACCGGTCATGTTATGGCTATGGTATATTCCATGCACACATTTAACACACCTACCCATAATGCATGCCATACATTTTCATGTATTGCTGCTGTTAACTGCACTGCATCACAGTGGTCACCATGATGGTGTATCTGAAGGGTATGTCAGACTTCTGCAATATAACTAACATCCTGTCTTTGCAAAATGTGTGCACAGAGATGAACATAATGGTGGGTCAAATGACCTACAGTAGGGATATGTGTGAAACATCACCCTTATATAGTGCTACAACAGTGTATATACCAGTATTACAATGGCAACTGTTACAGATATACACTACAGCATATCACAATACTGCGGTCCACAACCCTTACAACCTGCAATGTGGTCCTAACATGAACAATGAGTGTGTAATATGGAATTGTATGATAGGACAGCAAATATGAGGAATACATACCTTCAAAAATACTGGAAGCATATGTGTACACACACTCCAGATAAAATATAGTGGAAGCAGCTGTTGAGGTACTGACCGCATGCATTTGTCATGGAAATCCACCTTCCATCAGGTACATGTTCCTGATGTCACACCAAGAATTGGTCTGCTGTCCAACACATTTAGCCATCAAATGTGCCCACTTACCTGCAAAAGAGGCAGCCGTGGCTTGCACACATCTTACATGCCATGGCGTGGGCCCCATACCCAACAGGTAGCACCAAGGAGATGGACATGTAGCTTCTGATCTGAAGAAGGGTCCAGTACCTGAAAGCGCTATCTTTCTACATTTTTGTATTCTGTTGGAGAATAAACTTATTTTGGATTTACAGCGGTGTTTCCACCAAGGACTTTTTTGTTATTTTGTCTGTTCTTGTTTTTTGGTTGGAACAAGTCAGCACCGAGCATTTTCTTGGACCCATGTCATATCAAGGAAGAGGGCATCATATCAATAAGGGTGTGTATACTCCCCATAGCCACAGTAAGGTTTGATGGCTGTCAGTGTAATTGTAACATATTGGTCATACATGCACCGCTGATGATGACATCTTTAAATCAGACATCAGGCATTCACAAATTACATCTGTCCACATATCATCCCAGATATGTATCAGACAAACACACAGGGGCTGTGAGCAGCAGAGCAGACATAACTGACTCAGTAATGCACATTCTGTAATGGTGTGTACACCTGTGTGGTATGGTGCACAGTACATGGCAGGATGCTGAACAGGTGCACAGCAATACTGTGTACATGGGTGCAGTGTTTTCCGGGGGAAGGGCCATCACGTACTAACATAGCCCATGCATCACACACATGTATACTGTTGTTAGCATAGACTGACTATAGCTGCACTGCATGCTGTTGCATACCATATGTTATGCATGTTGGCAGATGGTTAATAGGAGGTCTGTGTGTAATATATTTGTACAACCTCACCTGTAAGTGTGTGTGTGAGAGGGTGAGGGTGGGGGGGGTTATTCTATCGGTAAGTGCAATTTGGAGGAGTGGGGCAGGGTTGTTGCATGTAGAATGTGTGTGTGTGTATGTGTGTGTGTGTGTGTGTGTCCATGTATGTACATGTGTGATTGAGGGGTTGTTCATACGTCTCAACTTCCTTTTGGAATCATGCAGTACATGGATATGGACTGAAACATAAGACACCAGGAATACTTGTCTGATATATAATCGCAGGACAGCTGATAGTATAATAAGGTCTTTAGCATGGAACTTGCATTGGGAGGGAAACTAGACACCAGGTATACTGTTAAAACTGCAATCAGCAGAAAAGTGAAAGAATACCCACATATGCAGCACTACGGCTGCATTGGGGAATTACTAGACAACACCAGTGAGTGTATCCAAATATTACTGTTGTCCACATAATAAGTTAATAGAGCAACAGATCTTGCATCTACTGAGCAATAGTTACGTATGACACTCCAGTGAGTGACATTATTGAGTGACTGTGGTAGCCCCTAACATATGGGGGCCATGCGCATAATGTCTGGACAGACCCAGGGTGAACACTGGATGACAGCAGTGAGTACTTGTAAAACCGACTCCAATCAAGTCAAAGAGGTAATGGAGTAAAAGGTCATATTTTGTGATCACTTGTCTAGGCAATTAGAAGAATGATAAGTTAATGATTGGTATTAATGAGTGTAAGTTTCCAAGTCTGATGGAGGATGGGGAACTTAAGAGAATAAACTTTGGAACGTCTGAAAACTCGGGGACAGGTAGGTATTATGGTGGAATGTCAGGGTGTGTGTGTGTGTGTGTGTGTGTGTGTGTGTGTGTGTGTGTGTGTGTGTGTGTGTGTGTGTACTGTTTAGCAGTGACATACAGGTCTTAAAGTGCATTTCTTGTTTTCCCCTCACAGGTGGCGAGATGGGTCAGGGTCCCTCCGGCATGCAATCTGATGTTGGTGTCCATACAGACACTGAAAATGATGATAGGTGTGTTGAGGCACAGGAAGGGTTGTCAAAGGCTGAAACTGTGCCATTGTTTGACATCCCCCTGTTATCCACCCCATTCCTGCACACAGTTACAGTGCCTATAGATGCCCCATCACCAGTGGACATAGCAGAGGGACAGTTGGCAGTCAATGGCAGTGCACAGGACAGTGTGGCATCTATGGCTGATTTGTCTGGAGTTGTCTGGCAGGGTACCACATAGGCAGATGTACAGGGGTGCTCATGGGAGGGCTGCTTTTCATTGTTCCCCTGGCAGAAGTGCCATATCTAGTACCACCAGACGCATGTTTCAGGCTGCCATGGTGGAGCAGGCAAGTATGGAATGGTACACCAGACAGGGTCTGAGGCTGCAGAGGGCTGTATTTTCAGTCGAAAGTGACAACATCCATGATCTTGCAGGTGCCCTCCATTATTATGTAGAAGCCATGGATAGACAGTGGGATGGGATGATGGGCCTATGTTGGGAGTGATGTGATGGCCACTTTGATGTAGGCCAGCAACATCAACATCTGGAGGTCAACGTGGATGTGCAAGGACACCAAGCCACTCCTGTAGTGGCAGTACCAGCCCCAGCACTGCAGGGAGGCACTGTCCACACCACACCACAGCAAGCCATGTGCATGTGGCCCTGGCCAGTCCCAGGAGGCACCTGGTTTCAGTGGACGTATGTCATCATCAGGGGAGAGTAGCATATTGAGGATTGTACCTGGATGTGCCCATGAAACCCCTGGCAGGCACAGTTCTCGTGTCCATGGCCGGAGGCGGTGAACTGCATACCCTACCAGGTATGGTCTGCAGCTGTCCAACAAACACCTGTATATGGCAGCCACATAGCAGAACTGTGTGCATCCATACTCACACACAATACAAACATACCTAGGGCAACCTCATACCTACACACACCACATCACCATGGCCATATCAGTAATTAAAATCCCTCAGTCACACACACATGGTGTCAAATGTATGGCCCACACTTGGTCTCTGGCCAATCAACAACACACCCTGTGCATATGATGATACCTGTGCCACATCTCTGCCATCCATAACATCGATGCAGGAACAGGCTAATATTGTTCTGATGCACAATGTGACTGTACTACAATGTACTGCTGTATTGCTGTGTAACATGTCTGCAGTAACATTTAATGCTTACATGTCAGGTAGTGTAGCTGTTTAGCCATGATGCATTATAGCTGTTAGTAACACTGAGTTATTGTGGTCTCCATAATGTTATCCATTTGGGTTGTAGGTGTCCATGTGTCAGCGGGAGGATGGTCTGCTGTCATATCTCCCACGGAGCATGGCACTGTGGTGATACCTTGGCTGTGCCATATCCTGGGTACAGGTGAACATATGTCACAGGTATGTATAACAGTTACTGCCTGTGCCACATGGCTGATAGTTCTGGGGGTGGTGTATACAGGTGAATTTTATTTATTTATTTGTTTATTTATTTAAATTTGTTGACTGGGAGTGTCCGACTGGAAGTAGGTCCATTTTCAGCGGAGGCCCGGGAGAAAAGCTCCACAGTAAAATAAACAGACAGTAGTTACATTGGATTACATATCGATTAACATTTTAACATAGCAATTACTTGCAACATATTTACAGATGAAGAACATAGTACATCTGTAGACAACTAGAATCTTTATCTGTGAAGTACATAACAGACATTAACAAATGTTACAATGAGAAGTTCCTGCTGTATAATAAGTACTAGGCTTATGAGCATCTGAGCTTGCTATAATCAAGGTAGTTAGTGGATTGGAGAGAAAGGTAGTGGTTGGATGGGGTGCATGGTGCATGGTGGCTGCGCTTAGCAGCTCTTCTACAGTGGATAATGGTAGTTGTATTGGATGGTACACACCACATGTTTGTGTATAACACACACAGAGGCTTAGGTGTTGATGCACTACACAGGGAATACTGTATACATGGTTGTATGTACCTGTGCAAGGAACCCATTGTAGCCTATGGAATTCAACCAAGCCAGACTAAGCAGAACAACACATTGTGGAATAAGCAGTCTGCTAGTTTAATGTCATTGACGATGATACCGGCAAGGTATATGTCCCCTTCCCCAATGTAGTGCAATCCTCAACACGGTAAACATATGTGTGCTGGTGAGGGGGGCACACCCCTACCCTTTGGAGGGTGAGAGGTGCTGTAGAACCACAGATAGTGTGATAGACAAATACCTAACCTGTTAACATGTACTTCACAGTATTACGGCCGGCTACACGGGGGGGATAAACTCAAAAGTAACTGCAATGATGCTGGCTGTGTCCACAACAGCCACACACAGCTATATATACCAATCCCAGTATTGCTGCACACCTCTACAGTGGGGAAGAGGAAATTTACACAGCTAACAGTAGTTGTGATGGAATGTATGTCCACAGGGTGATACCTGTGACATGTTAGCATATGCCACACAGTTCTTAGACAGATGACCCCCCTGAGACATGTATATTCTGCAACCTGAATTAGATTCCTCCACATACACGCATACTCTTAATTGGCAACACTGGGACTAGACCCCTACCTAGGTATGTAATGCTACTGATGTGTGTGGCTTTCATTGCACACACCACACAGCATTTAGGATGAGGAGTGTTCCAGTTTGCATGTTAAATGCAGAACATCCCCAGGCATGTACAATATGGTAATGGGGATGTAATGGTTGTATATGAACAATACATAGTGTGACATACTGTCATATACACTTTGACGAACACATAACAGTCAGACAGACATCCGAGAGGACTGGGCCTATCAGTGTTAACTACCTTGTCAGTATGTCCAATGTGTCACAGGTAGGTTGCACACAGGACATGCATAACTGGGCTGGATAGTGGTATCAGTTACCTGTATGGTTGATGGTGACAGTGGTCACCATACAGTGGTACATGGGACATATATCGGGGGTACCATGGTGCAATGACAGTATACCCAGCACCCACACACCACTGTGGATATTTTATGCACTGGAACCCATAATGACACTCTGACATACCTACCATCCCACATTGACCAGGACTGTCATACAACCCCTTGTCCATCCCAAGAGTGCTACTACAAGGATATGCATCAAATGCACATGCCACAGGCATAGTAGGGTGATACATTGTCATGCCTCTCTTATATGCAGCAACAGCACTATCCCTAATATTGTGTGGCAATGCACATTGTAATAGGAGTATGTGGCCTTGGAATGCTGTATCCTGCATATATACACACATGCACACAAACACACACTTTCCAGAACTCAGTGGGTATCCCATGTCTATCAACACATTTGTACAACAATGTTGTGTTGGTACTGCAAGGCCCAGGTAGCCTTTAGGGAGAGAAGCGTATCAAGGTACATGTAATGTCTGGTACAGCAGAAGCCGCAACTAACTTTGACAATGGGTGGTGCAGTGGGTATGAAGGGCCTCAGGGTATTTCCAACTCCAGGTCTACTAACACACAGACACTGATATTCTCAGTAATGCACATATACATATTTGTCAGTACTGGAGTGCATCAGTGCTAGTAGTCATAGGTGTGTACCAGGCTATTGTCCATGGAGGGCTGGGAAGTGTACGGGATGTGTGTACAGTGGTATCATGCCACCTGCCATGTGACAGCAGGCCATCTATAAACAGACACTACTGTGGTGACCCTCA
>NC_056730.1:761813193-761830693 GCF_019279795.1 Protopterus annectens
GCCTATGCTGTGCAATGCCTGCTATGTATGTGTTCTATATTCCATGACATGGACAGTGTCTGGGATGTGCACATGTCCCACATGCATGTTCTGTGACATGTGGAAGTGTACCTGGGGTGTCTGGGGCATGTCATGTAGACAGATTGTCATCATCTGATGTGCCATTCCTGACCTCATGTGGTGAGAACTGGCAATGGACACCAGGTTGACTCTTCACTTACATTGACAACATGATATAGGTATTCCCTGGTATCAGTGACATCTGTCCATACAGAGCATGTGTATAAGGCATGGTATGTCCTTTGTGGGTTACATTAGCTGGCTCTACAGTTGTTGCAGGTGTCCAGTGGGAAACATAGTGAAGGAGCACTGTATGCAATGATTTGCCTATTGTAGGGATGGGACAGGGGCTATGTCCTCCGTAGTCCACTGCAAATTACATCATGGTTACTATCTGCAGGCAATATGCAGGGAACTACCAACATAATGGTTGTTGCATAGCCGAGTGTGTTTGTGTATGAGACATGGGTGGAGAGTGTTCTCTGGGTAATGCAAGGGTTGCCTATATTGTTCGACAAGCCATGATGTCACATCTAGGGGTATGGACTGTCTACCCCAGCCTCTCTGCCATTTGACATGTGTTATCCTTGTAAGGTGGACATTGATACATATTATAGGCCCATCATATAAGAAATTTACAAAATCCATCCCACAGTGAGTCCTTTTGTTACACACTCACAATTACCTCCACCCAGGATATGTATGACAGACGGAAATACATACACACACCAAGTCTCACTATTGCTATGTCTGGGATTAGAACTCCTACCTAACTAGTACATCACACTACAGCATTACACAGTTATAGCATGTGCCACAGAGATTATTGGGTTACTTTTTTCCCCAAAGGTGTAGTTCAAAGTGAATGACATCAGCAGGCTTGCCAAAGTAGGGCAATGGAAGTTGTAGTGACTGTGAATGGCCTCAAAAGCATAGATCCCTCCACAGACAAACATTCACACAAACCTTTGCACTTGCCATGTCTGGGATTAGAACTCCTATCTAACTAGTACATCACATGACAGCATTACACAGTTATAGCACGTGTCACAAACACAAAGCTTACCGGGCTACTCCTTCCACAAAGGTGCATTTCAAAGTGAATTATATCAGCAGCCCTGCCAAAGTAGGGCATTTGAAGTTGTAGTGAGTGTGAATGGCATCAAAAGCATTGACCCCTCCACAGAAACACACACACACTCACACACACACACACACACACACACACACACACACACACACACACACACACACACACACACACACACACACAGTTGCCATGTCTGGGATTAAAACTCCTACCTAACTAATACATCACACTACAGCATTACACAGGTATAAGACACGCTACAGAGATTACTGGGCTACTCTCTCCCCAAAGGTGTATTTCAAGGTGAAGACATCAGCATGCTTGGCATAGTAGGGCAATGGGGAGTGCAGTGTATGTGCATGGGTCATAACCCATTCATCTAAAAACAGACACACAACACTCAGTCATGCACAGGTTTATATTCCACAGGTACATGTATACAACTGCTAGATGACTACTGACTTGTATAGTCATGTTACACAGTTAGCACAAACACCACAGACACTATAGTGCTGAGGGATACCAGAGGCAAATGTCTACAGTGATTGACATTTGCACATCATGTGGTTTTAGCCAACTGGATGTGTGCTGGGTGGGACAGGCCTCATGATGTGAGACACTTTGTTACTGTCTGGCACTCTCTTCCACACATCTAGGTGTGTGTAATTTTGGCCTATTATAGTGTGTTGTCCTTGGATATATGTGTGTATTCCTATCCAATGTGTGTTCAAAGCATAACTGGTGTGTACTGAGGAGTGTGTGTGCACAAACATCTGTGAATGTCAGATATGTATAGTCCACTGTTGTTGCCAGACATGGGCTTCATGTCTGTAAGTATGTTAGCATGCCCAGTATGAGCTTTCAGTATTTTGTTGTTAGACATGGCCTTCGTTTCTCTAAGTGTGGAAGCATGCCCAGTATGAACTTCTGTATTGAATGTGTGAATCCATTCCAGGTAGATTGTACTCCAGTGCAGGCTTTTGTGTTCTACACCTACAGCTAGCAACCTGTTTCTGTGGGATAACTGTAGATTGGTTGACAATTGCCAGAGATGGTCTGCATCTGTCACTCATGGATTTCTGGATACTGGCTGAGGGTCTTGCCACCTGTATAGTGCCTTCTTTAGGTGATGTTCCAAAGACGAAATGACCACCATAACAGCTATAAATAAATGCAATCTGAGGGTCATGCTGCTCAATGCTAGAAGTCTAAATCTCAAGATGCACTTGCTCAAAGCACTCCTCAAAATGGAGAACATCCACATTTGTGCTGTAACAGGCACCTGGTTTAAAGCAGCAGAAAGCACCCCTGTGCTACCAGGCTATAACTCATTCCACACTTTTTGGCCCCAAAACAAGGCCCAAAGCTCCAAAGGTGGTGGTGTCTCCATATTCATAAAGGATATGCATACTTCCAGACTAGTAGCCCAGCACAATGCATCTGAGATACTTCTGGTACAACTAACACTGGGTAAGATGGCGATTCAGGTTGTGGCCTTCTATAGGTCCCCAAGCATGTCCCAAGACTCTCACTCCACATTTCTAAGCACCCTGGAAACTATAAGGGACCAACCCAACACTCTCATACTAGGTGACTTCAACAACCCTGCCATCAACTGGGAAAACTACTCATGCACCAATACCCTGGCCCAATTCTTCTTGGAATTCAATGATTCCAATGTCTTGGACCAGCTCATTCTTACCCCACTAGAGAATCAACATCATTGACCTGGTAATTACTAATATGAGCAACCATTCCTTTACACCAATAGTCACTTCCTCCCTGGTTTGATCTGACCACAAACTAATCACCATGGAAATCCACATCTTGGCCACACACCCCTGCAGAGGTAAACACCATGAAAAGCTCTCCAAAGATGAATTTTGGCTCCTAAAAACAGAAGTGACTAACTTCACGGCACCCATGTCAATGGAAAATAGATGCATGACTGCCAAATGATACACCACTGCACTGTACGAACATGTAAATAAATTCATGGAACAAGCCATACCCAACAGAACCAAGATGCTCTCCTCCAAAAAAAGGAAGCTAATCTGGTAGTCCACTGCCATTAATAAACTCTACAATAGAAGGAAGAAACTGTTGCAGAAAAAGGTGAAGTAGCAGGACTGGAAAAACTCCCTTATTAATATCAACAAAAAGTTGAGATCCCTCATCAAAGCCTCTAAAGCCAGCTATGAAGACAGAATTGTGGCAGACACTAAAAACAACCACAAAGCCTTCTATAGTTATATCAAGAATTTCCATTTCAATACCCAGGTTTGCTCTGAGTTACTGCACAATGGTATCTCCTATACTAAGCCAACAGATATTGACACCATACTGGCTGACAGATTGAATGCCAACTTTACCTCCCCCCCCCCTAAAGGACCAATCACAATACCAGAGGAATGCCTCGCACCCAGCATTACTAAAGCAAAAGCTAAAACTGCATTGTCCAAGGCCAAGAATACAGCTTCCATGGGACCCAACAATATCCCTGGATGTGCTCTACATGAACTAAAAAGTGAACTGGCACCACATCTGTGTGCACTGTCCAATCACAGCCTCACTTCAGGCTTTGTCCCTACCAAATGGCACACTGCTACTGTCATCCCTCTCCATAAAGGGAGAATGGCTACAAACCCTGGGAATTATCACCCCATTAGCCTGACAAGTCTGATATGTAAGGCTATGGAGCACATCATCATGGAACTAATTAACAAGGAGATAGGGAATCTCCAGACTCTATATCCCACTCAGTTTTGTTTTGTGAAATGTAGATCATGCCTGCTTAACCTGGTTAACTTCTTTGAATCAGTCACCAGAGCTGTGGATGAGGGCAAGGCAGTTCATACAGCCTACCTCAATCTGGCCAAGGCCATTGATACCATTTCCCACTCAGGAATTATTGATAAACTCACAAAACTAGGCATCAACCCCTATATCACTAGGTGGGTTGAAAACTGGCTCACAGATAGAACCCACAGTGTGAAAGTATCGGACTCCAAGTCAGACTGCCGGCCAGTCACACGTTGAGTCCCACAGGGATTGGTCCTCAGTCCTCTCCTGTTTGACATCTACTTCTCAGAAGTCCAGGCCAACAGGGAGGTAATCCGGCTGACCAAGTTAGCAGACAACTGCAAGCTGGGAGCCATTATTAACTCCCCAAGTGATGTAGACATCCTACAAAAATGCCTCACTGAGACCAATGACTGGTGTTGAAACCATGGCCTTAAGCTTAATGCCAAAAATGTGTCATCATCCCCTTTGGGAAAAACTCAGCTCTCACTAATTACCACATTGATGGGAGCCCACTGAACACTGAAGGCATTATAAGAGATCTGGGAACACAGGTTGACAGCAACCTCTCCTTTGACCACTACATTGCCACTGTGGTCAGAAAGTTCTTCTATGTGGCACATCTCATTACCAAGGGTTTTGCATCCAGGAAGAAAGAGGTCATCACCTCTCTCTACTCTTCCCTCATTAGGCCAATCATTCAGTATAATGCCCCATTTGGCATGTACCTCACTAGACATATGCAACAGCAGAAAGGCCACAAACGTACTTCACAAAGAGGATCCTTGGCCTTAAACACACATCTTACAGGGACAGACTCAAAAAACTCCAGCTATTCTCTGTCACATATCATCTACTAAGAGGCAATCTCTGCTTGACTTACAAAGCCATGTCTGACCCAGCTCTGTTAGAAATGCTACATCTATAGAAATCCCAATCCCTCCACATCACACACTCCAGGGATCTCATCCTCATTACCACAATCAACAGAACATGCTGGAGGGACAGGCTCATAACCCAGAGACTGCCCAAGCTCTGGAATAGACTTCCCATACATGTCAAGCAGAGCACCTCACTGGATTTCTTCAAGAGAAATTTTGATGAGTGGATGGGAAATATAAAGTTCACCCCTTTAATCACTCCAGTGGCTCTACTTGATAGAGCACTGAACTAACATCAGGCTGCATGAAGCCAGAGCAGTTCTATGGACTAGGCTTGTAAAGGCTCCAGGGCCATTATCCTAGTACACACCTATGAACTTATGAACCTATGAACGTACAATAAGCTGGTTGCATAACTGTCCACACCCTTAAACTAATGCTTTGTTAAAGCACCTTTTGATTTCATTACAGCAGTCAGTCCTCTTGGGAAGGTGTGTATCAGCATGACACATCTCGACTTAGCAATATTTGTACACTCTCCCTTGCAGAAGCCCTCCAACTCTGTCAGATTGCAAGGGCATCTCTTGTGCACAGGCCTCTTAAGGGCACCCTACAGATTTTCTATTGGATGTAAGATTGGACTGTGGCTGGGCCATTTCAAAACATTGATTGTCTTCTGGTGAAGACATTATTTTTTGGATTTTGATGTATGGTTTGGGTCATTGTCATGTGGAAAGATGTAATTCCTCATCATTCACAACTTTCTAGCAGACACATAAGATTTTGGGCCACAAGGGACTGGTATTTGTAACTGTTCCTCATCCCCTCCACCTTGGCTAAAGGCCCACTTCCAGCTTATGAACAGCAACCCCAAAGCAGGACACTGCCATCACCACACGTTACCATGGGGATGGTGTTCTTTTGGTGACGCACAGTGTTGTTATTGTGCCAAACAAACCTTTTGGTATTGTGACCAAAATGTGCAACTTTGGTCTTATTACACCATAACACATTTCCTTACATGCTTTTGGGAGAACTGATATATTTTTCTTGAGAAATTTGCCAGACCTGGATGTTGTTCTATGTGAGAAAAGGCTTACATCTTCCAACCCCATCCCTTAGGCCAGACATGTGGAGAATACAGGAGATTGTTGTCACATGTAATGCACAACC
The DNA here is from genome assembly GCF_019279795.1 of Protopterus annectens. Taxonomy (NCBI): domain Eukaryota; kingdom Metazoa; phylum Chordata; order Ceratodontiformes; family Protopteridae; genus Protopterus; species Protopterus annectens. Next base: position 761,819,200 of record NC_056730.1, read on the forward strand.
AGTATTTGCCAGAGATTCCTGCAACTCCTGCAGTGTTGCTGTAGGTCTCCTGGCAGCCTCCCTGACCAGTTTGGGTCTTGACTTTTCGACACATTTGGAGAGATGTCCAATTCTTTGCAATGTCACTGTCGCCCCATATTTTCACCACCATTTGATGACTGTCTTCATTGTGTTTCATGGTATATGCAATACCGTGGAAATGTGTGTGTACCCTTCTCTGGGCTGATACCTTTCACAAATGAGATCCTTTTGCTGCTTTGTAAGCTGTATGTGAACTATGGTTGTTGATGTAGCAGGCAACTGGGTAAATGTTAGTGTAATCCTGGTAGGACAGCTGACCATTATTTGGTGTTAATCAAAAAGTATCTGTAATTGATGGCAGGTGTGTACCCAAGAAGACGTAATTCTGTAATTATATCGAAAGCTGCTTAAACATAATATTAGCTGCAGCCTGCGCACATGTATGTATTTAGCTTCTTGTACATTTTTTTATGAGTCATAGTTGTTCCCCTAACAGATTTGTTTGTTTTGCAATTGAATTGTACAAGTTATAGGTCACATGAAAGGTTAGAAGTGTTCAGAAATGTTTTATTGTGCTCTCGTTTTTGTATCTCACAAATAACTGCCCCAGGATTCAGTAAAGGTCCATGCAGGAATAGTTTGTTCCTGCACTGAAACAACCGTTTAAGAGCAGCATGGCAGCGCACCATGCATAGTAATGAAGGCAGCTGCCTCTGCTCCTAAATGGACACGGAACGTGGACAAGTGCAGAGGGTGTGTCTGAGAGCAGAGCTCTCACAATACACATGAACCTGTACTCAGGAAATGCTGCCCGGCAATTACAATGAGTGAGAACACTCATAGGAGGCTGCATACCTCCCAACTGTACAAATCATTGCAGAATGTTCATATTCCACACCCATACAGCACCCCATTTTCCTGGCAAATTATTGGGATGATCTCAGGTCTGAAGTTGATAAATAATGCATACATTTCAGTGTCAGACTTCAAATCCATCAGAAAATGTATATTAAAACAAATGCTGTTACTCTAGCAACTGTCCCAAGTTTATAAGAGCAATAATAAAAATATGTCCATAGTTGTACCACAATTTGTCAAGCTTTATCCAGATAGTTTGTCTGAAGAGGTTGAGCGGTATGGGGGGTAGCTAGGATGTCTGTCAAGTGTGTAGATGCATGCAGGAATCCACAGCAATAAGTGAAACCTGTCCCTTCCAACAGAAAATAGCAGTAGAGATTTTTTTTTTGTCAAACAAATTCAATTTAACCATAGGTGTGTGGGTTTGCCCATTGCTTAGCTATGCATATTGTAGCTTAAATATCACAAGAAGATAAACCGCAAGATACATGCAAGTGAAGCAATACTGCAATAGTGTAGTGGACATAGCATTTGCTTTGCGAGCAATCATTCCTGGTTTAATTCTCACTGTAGTCAATTCCATTTTCGATGTGAAATCACTTTATGAACATATCCTTTGGTGTATAGCCTACTAAATAACATATATTTGTGAAGTGGAGTACTGCATTAAATGCAGATGTGAGGTGTCATTGTAATAATGTGGTAAAATCTACAGATAAACACAAGTGCCCCATACAGTATATGTACACATGAATCAGGGATACAAAATGAAGGTATAATGTGTAATGAATGATAAATCCATAGAGTGTCCAAATCTACCACTTTCCCAAGAGCCATGTTTCATTTCTGTCTAAATTAGTGTGGAGGGTAAGCAGGAGTAAGCAGTTTTAAGCAGTAGTAAGCGGGTTTAGGCCTGTTTGCATGGGGGTAAGCAATGCGCACACAGGTTAAGCAATACTGAAGCTAACTCTCTGTAAGCATATTTATTCAGAAGTTAACATTGCTTACCATCATGAAAACTGGTGCAAACCCGCTTACAACTGCTTAGAAATGCCTTAATCACTCTGTATCCAGCAACCGCTGTTCTGCCCAGCAACAAAATAAACAGTCCTTGCAGGTCTTGTACCCAGGAGCCATACACTATAGTCACAGTATTTAAACAGTAAGCCATAACAGCAGTGCATAAGACTGAGGTATCCCCAAACAGATCATCACTATAGCAAAATCACAATTTGCATGTGAAAGAAATCTATATACAGTTTTATGTTGTATAACCTACTACATAACCTAAATATGTGAACTGGAGTACTGCATTAAATTCAGATGTGAGGTGTCATCATAATGAAGTGGTGAAATTCCACAATAAACACAAGGACCCCATACAGTGCATGTACACATGAATCATGGATACTAAACAAATATATAACATGTAATGGATGATAAATCAATGCCAAATAGTGTGCACATATAAAATTAAGCAATGCTAAGCATTGCACACCCCTGCTTACTAGGTGTAAGCAATATGTAGACCAGTAAATCAATTTGCCCATTGGTATACCCCTTTAAGCAATGCCAACCCTAGGTAAGCAGGTTTGCCCATAGCTTAGCATTTTCCAAACCATCCAATCACAGCAAAATGCAGGAAATCGGCCCTATTTAAACCCTGCAGGTTGGACTACATCTCATAACTGGTTGCAGCTTCCTTCTGTAGGCACTATGGCCAGTGTGGGTGAAGGATCATACTTCCAGGTGCAGTGCTGGGACATCCAGGAATCTGAAGTCATGACAGGACTCCTCATTAAAGACCATGACCAGAGTCTGCTGCAGGGCCAGTACCAGTGTTACCAATATAAAGCGGAAGCCTGGGACCGTCTCGCCCATGACCTCACTAGTGCCACTGGCATCTCTTGAGCTGGTGAGCAGGTCAGGCATCACTACATCGACCTGAAACAGAGGAAGAGGGAGCTCTTGGATCAGTGGATCCAAGAAGCTAGGCAGTTGGGTGATGTCCCAGCTGTGTGTAAGTACTCATCCTACTACCTGTTTAATAATTGCCAACTCATGTATTTTTTGGATAGGTATGGCTAAATATTCCTTTTATATCTTTGGCAGTGGCAGCAGAGGGGGCTGTGAATCAATAATCCCATGCCTGTAGGCTGCAGAGGCTGTGTCACCAGGCAGGTTAATAATAATCTTGCATTTACTGTCATAAGAAAAATACCTAAAAGTAGTAGAAAATTAATTGCCAGTATAAAACATGTGTTGTGTATGGCATGTACTGAATAAACCAGGCAATATGGCAGGAAGAGTCCCAAGTTGTATGTAAATAAAAGGATAACAGCCTGGCAATAAAGGTCTAACTCCTGGACTGCTTGTGTTTACTCTGGTATCATATGGTAATGTAGTGTTGCAATCTCTTAATAGTACTGTTGTATTAAGCACTGTTACCCACACTGTGCTACATAAATAAAATGTGTAGGAATGTCTGTATATGACTGTTGTAATCACAAGGTCATATTGTACAACTGAGGGAGACTTAGAAAACAGTAAAAAGATAGACAACATAATCCAAATAGCACACTTAACTGAGACGTAAAGTGTTGTCTTTTTAGCACACACAGCCATGGTTCGAATCCTGGGGGTGGTAGTAAGCTGTATGGAGAATCATACTCCACAACTGTACAGATATTGTCAGAAAGTCTAGATAATTGGTCCCGTGCCTGTCACCCTGTCCCCCTGGCAATTCAGTGGGATGATCCCAGAAGATTAGGCAGCAAATAATGACATAAAACTGATTGTCAGACATCATAACTGTCAGAAATATATCTATAAGAACAAACCTGTCACTCTAGCAACTCACCAAAGTGTTTTGAGAGTAATAAGCAAAGTATGTCCCATCTCCACCCCCATGTTGTGAAGCTATGACCAGAGTGTGTGAGATAACAGAGTGAGATATACGTGCATAATAATAATGTGGAATCTGGTAATATGTGTTGCAACATTCAGGTAGTGTTAACAAACATTCCCCTTCTCATGTCTGTCAGATACGAAAACTGTGCCTAGAAATAAAAGATTGAAATCCTGGACTGGTACTGTTTAGTCTAGTATTGTATGGCAGTGTTAGTGTTGCAGTATCTCTGAATAATAAGGTATTACTCATCATTGTCATCCACACAGTGTTACATAATAAAACTGTCTAGGAAACTCTGTATAAGAGTGTTGTAATTACAAGGTCAGATTGTAAAACCACGGGAGACTTATAGACAGAAATCAGAGAAAAGATACACAGCAATATCTGTATGGCACACTCAACTGTGATGTATACTGTTTTATTTTTAGCAGACACAGCCATGGCTCGAATCCTGGGAGTGGTAGTAAGCTGTATGCAGAATTATACCCCTCAACTGTACAGATCTGTCCAGAATGCCCAAATAATTGGCCCATATCTGCTGCCTGTTACCCTGTCACCCTGGCATATCAGCATGATGATCTCTGACATTTAGGCAGCATTCAATGTCATATAACTGACTGTCAGGCCTGTAAATATTTGGAAAATGTATATGAAAACAAACCTGTCATTGTAGCAACTCACCAAAGGTTTATGAGGGCAAAAGTCAAAATATGTCCCAGTTTCACCAGCATGTTGTCAAGACATGCCCAGAGTGTGTGCAATAAGAGATGGAGACGTATGTGCATAAGAACAACCTGGAATCTTGGAATATGTGTAGAAACAGTCACATAGTGTTAACAAAGAAAACCTCCACAGGTATACCAGGTAAGAGGTGTATACTGCTGGTAAAACACAGATCATGTATATAATTGTCTACAACCATACCACTGTCCAAACTAAGGCCATAGGGTAGTGTAATAATACCTGTAAGGTACAGATCACAGCACTGACTAAGAAAGTAATGAGAACTACAGGGATATACAAGTTAACTGACATCCCCCCCCCACCATGTCTGCAACAATAAACTAAATACACAACTCAATCGGTATATGTACAATTAAATCTACTGTTGGGACATATGTCCTATTGTTTGATAAATATTGAAATTTGTTTCTATTTATGTGCCATGTTGAAATACTCCCACATTGGTGATATGCTGCCATTAATGTGCTTGCATGCTGGTGTAATGGCCACTGTGGTAAATATATGCATGTGTTATGTATGCTATGCAACTGTTCCATATCTGGTGTTTTGGGTAAATGGGAATATCTATGCATGTTGTTATACCTAATCCTGGAATGTGTTAACTATTACTAACCCATATATGTTTTAAAATTGAAACACCATAGCACGTTTAGGAAGGCCGGTCCCAGCGGACCCACCTCTCCCACCTTATCTGGCCATGACACTGGGCACAAGAATGTCTGGGGCTCACCCCAGGACCTCCTCGTCCACAGGTCCTGCACCACCTTCTGGTGGAACCACCTCAGGGGATGGGGCTTGCCCCCCGGTAGCGGGGGCAGACAGGATACTGTCACCCATCATCAGGTCTGGGGTCTGGTGCATAGCGAGCTCTGCAAGGAGTTTGGAGATTTGCTATGACAGCTTGAGGGCCTAATCACACATCTAGAGGGTCAGCCTGCCCCTCCTAAAAAGCCCCCTGCACAGACACCTTTGGAGCAGTGAAGGTGCAGTTGTGACTGCCCATGGGTGGGGACCTAGGTCCTACTGTTTCCACTGGGGGACTCATGGGCATCCGACTTCCAAACACCACTCCCCTTCCAAGGTGTTTACCCCCACATATGTCATTTACCACCCCTGTATGCTATCTTGTCTGTCTTGTCTGTTATCCTACCCTACCTACATCCCCAGATATACCTACTATCCCTCCCCAACATCCCACTGTCACCTTAAAACAAAAACAAAAAAGGGGCAATCTGTTCCCAAAATAAAAAATCTCGCCACTTACATAGCTGTCCATTTCCACATGTCCACCAGACACTTGTAATCTGGTCTAATTGGCTTCACAAGATATTACTGTTGTCCTCACCCCTCTCTCAGGGGTATGAGTGTCCAAATCTACATCCAAATCAGTGTATATGCACAGCTGTTGCTGTAGAAGAAATGGTCAGCTATGGACCTTCCCTACACCCGTCCTGCACATCCCTAGCTATTTTCCCTACTGTCTTTCCCTCTTTGTGCCCCTTTTTCACCACTTTCCTATCAACTCTTTTTCTTTTCTTTTAAAAAAATTAGCGCAAGGGTAAGCGGGAGTAAGCTCCTTAAAGCAGCAGTAAGCGGGTTAAGCCTGTTTGCGCACGGGTAAGCAATACCTACACAGGATAAGCAATCTAGAGGTTAACTGACTGTAAACATATTTAACTGGAAGTTAGAATTGCTTACCATCATGCAAAACCACGCAAACCCACTTACAGCTGCTTAAAAGTGCCTAAATCACTCTGTATCCAACTGCCCCTTTTCTCCCCAACAACAAAATAATCAGCCTCTGCAAGTCTCGAACCCAGGCCCCTGCACACTATAGCCAAAGTAATTTACCACTGCACCATATCAGATATGCATAACCCTGATGTTTTTACAAACATATCATCCAGCACAGTCATTCAACAGTAGAGAAAATGTATTTATACATGTAAAATAATCCGATCTCACCAATAAGCGATAAAAATCAACCAGTCGTCTCCAAAATCCAAGGTTATAAAATAGTTTTAATCCACACAAAACGCCACAGAATGACAGTGAAATAACATCCAACAGTTACTTGCAATGCACGACACAAAACAGGATACGAAAAACAGGACTTAATGAGGCTAAAAGTACATATATCCAAAATGTAAAAAGACGCCAAATGAAAATCAAACGTTAAGCGCTTTCAACCAATGTATATGGCCTTCATCAGAACTGTTAGAAGCCAAATGCTCCACAGTTTAAATAAACTTCTTGGCGCCAAAAATCAATTATTAATTAAAGTAATAGTATCACAAATGTATTAAAATCAAATGCATATACTAATACAAATAACAGTTTCCCTAACACTGCATATTCTAGCTTTACCTAAAAATGCTCTATAAATATCTGATGTTCTACTTTTTGCGTACAAAACAATGACTGTTTACCTATTTGTAAACATAACACTCTGTGTATTCAGCGTAACTGATGCGCATATGGTATATGCGTGTATTTCCATTCAATTATCATAAGATTATGAATACTGCCTTGTAAACAAGAATTACTCATTAAAAATATAAATATTGTTAAAATATACTATAAAAATATTAGAAATACACATATATAATAGCTGATGTCTGTAAGAATCATGAAAACATGTCGTAAAAGTACGTGTCTTGGTAATGACAAAAACCATCAACCCTGTACATAGCAGTATGACTAAAGCAAAAAAGCAAAAAAATATATACAACTATCATCCAAAGAAGACAGGAATTGCAAGATATTGCACATGTTTTTGATTGTGAAAAAAGTTACACAATACTTCATAAGCATAAGATGTATATATGCATTCTAATAATATTTAATCAAATAAGACAAAAATAAATATCAATAAATGCTATACATATTATGATTAAATATAAGTGTGTGCTATGACCTAAAATATAAAGTAATGATGAAAATAGTAAGTATTGATAAATGTGGACTAAATGTCATTGTATAGTCCATTACTATTATGTGTAATAAACTCTAATATGACAATGTTTTTATATATATAATAGTGATCATATGTACAGAGAATATGAATTATAAGTATAATTGATGTTGTAAATTGTGAACCATAACTTCCATCTATACCCATAAAACTATTATTTGAAGTAATACAAATAATTCAAAATAATTCACAAAAATAGAGATTCACAATAGTAAAGATTTGGTCGATATAAAGTCATTTAGCCCTGGTGGTGTGGTTGCATCAAGGTAGATTTGCCACCATGTCTCACGAAAAGCTATCAAACCTTTTAAATCACCTCCCCTAGGATCTTTTTGAATGACTTCCAAAATAAGAAATTTAAATGTGTGTTTCTCTCCACGAAGTTCTATATGTCTATATAAAGCATTTGTTTTGTCCCTATTTTTAATGCAATAAATGTGATCATAAATACGTTTTTTCAAACTTCGTTCAGTTCTTCCCACATAATAGGCAGTGCAGTACTGACACATGGCCAAATATATAACCTGTTTGGTGTTACAATTGCCATACTTTCGTTTAATGAAAGTCTTGTGTCCATTATCAATAATGATTTTATCTTGTATGGACATATAAGAACATTGATTACAATCTCAATTATTATCACAGTTAAGGAATGATAATAGTATAAGGTTAATGAAACCAGATAAGGGGGGAGGAATAGCCATCTATGATAGCTTAAGGTACACACAAAAAATCTATCATATTTTACATAACACAAATAACTATGAATCATTATCTATCAATGAAATAAATATTGCCTACCAACGTATTGATTCCTATATTGAAGAGTATTTGATTGATAGTAGAATAACACAAGAAATTTATGACTTTATTAGAGTACCATTTCCAAAGATGGCTACAATGGTAGGCATACCTAAAACACACAAAAACACTCAAGATCCTCCCCTAAGACCGATAGTCTCTGGTAGCCAATCTAAAACTTTTCATATGGGCAAATTTATAGATATCACATTAAAAATATATATGGTGCAATTGATCATATGGTTAAAGATTCGTGGTGTTTTCTCTCAAAATTTCCTGTGAAAGATATTGAGTATGATATTCCTATATATATTGTCACCATTGATGTGATCGACCTTTTTTCTTGCATTCCCAAAGAGGAAGGTTTGGACGCGTTCACTAATAGTATGATTAGACACACTGACCTAGACTGGAATACTATTTGTTTATTATCAGAAATGATGAGTTTAGTCTTGGATAACAATTTTAGATTTTTCGAGGGTGAGTTGTTCAGACAAACAAGGGGCGTAGCTATGGGCACAGCTTGCGCCCCTATCTACGCCAATCTGGTTATGCTACATTGGGAAGATAGTATGTTATTTAACAGTAGATATTTTTCGCATGTTAAGTACTATTCGAGATTTCTGGACGACATATACATGATATGGCGGGGAGATGAGAATGAGTTATTGGATTTTATGACATATATTAACAACAGTAGTAAATACTTGAAATTTACTTATTCATATGATTCTACAGGCTTACCATATCTTGACACTTATGTTACCATCAGGGATGGCAAAGTGGTTTCTAACATATATAGGAAAGCAACTTTTTCCAATAACTATTTGGATTATACTAGCTGTCACCCACCGAAAGTTAAATACAACGTCTTCAAAGGACAATGTATTCGTGCGTCCAGAATGGTATCCAATAAGGACAGCTTACTCATTGAATTGGAATATATCAAAGAATTGTTCGCACAGCGAGGATACCCATCTCTTATGATGGAAGATATTGTATCCTATGTAGTGAAAAATTGGGGGATCAAATATTTACCAGTATTAGGGTCAGGTGAAATTCACAACTCAGTTAGTGATTCAAGATCAAGTCACAATGGTAATAATGTTGCTTCCAATTACAATCGAGCATGTATTATTACATATAATCCAGGAGTAGACATTATGAAGCACATTATTAGTAGGTTTTGGTACCTAATAAGTAGTGAACCTATGTTGTTTAAGATCTTGGGGTCCAAACCTAGGTTTGTGTATAGGATGGGAAACAATTTAAAAAAGATACTTGAAACACATTCTGTGAACAAATCTGGTAGACTCAGAAGTAGTAAATGTGGTTCATGTAATCAATGTTCTTATATGTCCATACAAGATAAAATCATTATTGATAATGGACACAAGACTTTCATTAAATGAAAGGATGGCAATTGTAACACCAAACAGGTTATATATTTGGCCATGTGTCAGTACTGCACTGCCTATTATGTGGGAAGAACTGAACGAAGTTTGAAAAAACGTATTTATGATCACATTTATTGCATTAAAAATAGGGACAAAACAAATGCTTTATATAGACATATAGAACTTCATGGAGAGAAACACACATTTAAATTTCTTATTTTGGAAGTCATTCAAAGAGATCCTAGGGGAGGTGATTTAAAAGGTTTGATAGCTTTTCGTGAGACATGGTGGCAAATCTACCTTGATGCAACCACACCACCAGGGCTAAATGACTTTATATCGACCAAATCTTTACTATTGTGAATCTCTATTATTGTGAATTATTTTGAATTATTTGTATTACTTCTAATAATAGTTTTATGGGTATAGATGGAAGTTATGGTTCACAATTTACAACATCAATTATACTTATAATTCATATTCTCTGTACATATGATCACTATTATATATATAAAAACATTGTCATATTAGAGTTTATTACACATAATAGTAATGGACTATACAATGACATTTAGTCCACATTTATCAATACTTACTATTTTCATCATTACTTTATATTTTAGGTCATAGCACACACTTATATTTAATCATAATATGTATAGCATTTATTGATATTTATTTTTGTCTTATTTGATTAAATATTATTAGAATGCATATATATATCTTATGCTTATGAAGTATTGTGTAACTTTTTTCACAATCAAAAACACGTGCAATATCTTGCAATTCCTGTCTTCTTTGGATGATAGTTGTATATATTTTTTTGCTTTTTTGCTTTAGTCATACTGCTATGTACAGGGTTGATGGTTTTTGTCATTACCAAGACACGTACTTTTACGACATGTTTTCATGATTCTTACAGACATCAGCTATTATATATGTGTATTTCTAATATTTTTATAGTATATTTTAACAATATTTATATTTTTAATGAGTAATTCTTGTTTACAAGGCAGTATTCATAATCTTATGATAATTGAATGGAAATACACGCATATACCATATGCGCATCAGTTACGCTGAATACACAGAGTGTTATGTTTACAAATAGGTAAACAGTCATTGTTTTGTACGCAAAAAGTAGAACATCAGATATTTATAGAGCATTTTTAGGTTATGCTAGAATATGCAGCGTTTTGGGAAACTGTTACTTGTATTAGTATATGTATTTGATTTTAAACACACTTGTGATATTATTACTTTAATTAATAATTGATTTTTGGCGCCAAGAAGTTTATTTAAACTGTGGAGCATTCGGCTTCTAACAGTTCTGATGAAGACCATATACATTGGTTGAAAGCGCTTAACGTTTGATTTTCATTTGGCGTCTTTTTACATTTTGGATGTATGTACTTTTAGCCTCATTAAGTCCTGTTTTTCGTATCCTGTTTTGTGTCGTGCATTGCAAGTAACTGTTGGATGTTATTTCACTGTCGTTCTGTGGCGTTTTGTGTGGATTAAAACTATTTTATAACCTTGGATTTTGGAGACGACTGGTTGATTTTTATCGCTTATTGGTGAGATCAGATTATTTTATTGTACTGTTCGTTTTTTCTATATTTATACATGTAGATAAATGTTTGTGTGTGGTGTGTGTGTGTATGTGTGTGTGTGTGTTTGTGTGTGTGTGTGTGTGTGCATGTGTGTGTGTGTGTGTGTGTGTGTGTGTGTGTGTGTGTGTGTGTGTGTGTGTGTGTGTGTGTGTGTGTGTGTATATATATATGTATA
>NC_056730.1:761835693-761848193 GCF_019279795.1 Protopterus annectens
ATATGTCGAGGGAATGCTTGCCAATTTATACAGTGGAGGAGAATGATATCATCATCTCACCCGGTGCAGCACTTCCACACATTGTTGACCAAACAGCCCATGATCTGCAGGAGTGGACCGCCCTGTGGAATGATCTAGTCCACAGGGTAAATGATGTCCGCCTGCATAACCGCAGTTATGAGCAGATCCAACATCGATACACCTATCTACTTCCCCATGCCCATCAGCATGCTGCTGCAGTTTGAGGGAACCAGCTTGCAACAAGGGGGTCATGCCATCCAGCCCCACCGACACATACTGAGGCGCTGCTTGCCAGCCTCTGGGCACTTGCCCACCCACAAACACAACACCTGGTGGAGAGCATAGTGGAGGTGGGTGCTACCCACACAACAGCAGAGGAGCATGTAGGTAAGGCCACAGGGCACATCATTAGACCCCTGTTGCATATCCATCCACATCTGTACAGTTAGATCATGCATATGTTAGATGAAATATATATAGTCTGTTGCTGCATTGTAGTAATAAACAGATGTGCATAATCAGTAGTATTGTGGGATTGTACTATTGATGTACTGTAATGCTGCACCCACCCTGTACCAGTGCCACAGCTGGGACTACTGACATCACATCTCTCACACAATTATGTAGGTCACTCTGTTATACCTCCAGGCCATCAGCCTGTAGCTGGTGAGTATGTTGTTTATTCAGGTTTGCCCATACACCCGTCATGTTATGGCCATGGTATATTACTTGCCCACGTTTAACACACCTACCAATAATGCATGCTGTACATGCCCATGTATTGTTGCTGTTAACTGCACTACATCACAGTGGTCACCATGATGGTGTATCTGAAGCTATGTCAGACTCCTGCGATATAACTAACATTCTGTCATTGCAAAATGTGTGCACAGAGATTAACATAATGGTTGGAGAAATGGCCTACAGTAGGGATATGTCTAAAATATCACCCGTATACAGTGCTACAACAGAGTATATACCAGTATTACAATGGCAACTGTTAGAGATCTACACTACGGCATATCACAATACTACAGTCCACAACCCTTACAACCTGCAATGTGGTCCTAACATGAGCAATGATTGTATAATATGGAATCCTATGTTAGGGCAACAAATATGGGGAATACATACCGTCACAAACACTGGAAGCATATGTTGGCTTACACTCCAGATAAAATATAGTGGAAGCAGCTGTTGAGGTACTGACAATGTGCATTCTTGATGAGTGTGGACCTTCCAGCAAATACAGGTCCCCAATTTCATACCACAAAATGGTCTGCTGTCCAAGATGTTTGGCCATCAAATGTGCCCACTTACCTGCAACAGAGGCAGCCATGGTTTGCACACATCTTACATGCCATGACGTGGCCCCATACCCAACAGGTAGCACCCAGGATTTGGACATGTAGCCATACCTCACCATTGCATATACCATGGCAAACAGTGCAGACAGTCATGTATGTGGCAAGGATGTATGGGACAGGATTAATGTAGAAAATAAACAGATGGCCATCCAAGACAGATGATGTCACATGTAGCAATCCAGTCATGCAGGCTGCCTAGTAACATGCCACAACACTGAGATAGTTGCAGGAATGTCTAGCAAGTACTAGCTGTGCAGTACCCATGTCAGCAATTGCCTGGACTTTGCATACGTGTGGCCCATGGTTTAGGGTAATCAGATGGGACAGTTGTACCACAAGAAACATCAGCCAGGCCTCTCTACAGGTAGCGTATGCATAACAGAAAAGGTCCCCAAAAGGCATGCGTTGCAATGTGTACTGGTGTACCAAGACCACGTTGGAAACCTACAGACAGTATCAAGGTAAGATACACAGGCTGCACAACCAACACCTCAACCCACCTCAGGCTCACCATCCCCATCTGTACCTTTCTGGTGCCAGTGTACACCTGTAAGTCTGCCATTCATTAGCTGGAACTAGGCTGGTACACATGGTGTTCAGTGTTTTGGACACTGCAAATGACACACATTTGTAGGCTATAGTTGTCAAGCATCTGCAAAAAGGCTGAGGGTGGGGAGGGGGTGTCATCAGACCTCCCAACCATCCCAAATTACTCGTTTTTTACAAAGTTTTGGGGTCTCAATAATGGGGTGCCACAATTCCCGAGTGGCACCCCTTCATTTCTGATTTTTTTTCATATTTTTTTTAAGTTTTGCGCATTTGGAGCTGACGTCATCACGTGCGCGATGATGTCAGCTCCGTCAGCCTGCAGTGCGCGCGTCTGTTTGAATACTATGACTGTTTTTATGCTGTTATGGATTTCTTATGAGTGCCGTTTACAAGCTTTCACAGCTGCAGAGTGTGGTGCCGGTTTTACTGCCAGTGAGCTGTTATGAAGTAAGCCACAGCCATGCCATTATGGAGATATGAACGTTTTAGTGCTGTTTGGATTTACAAAAAGTGTAAGGTTCGTCAGCCAGTTTCAAACAGGACATTTTTTTTTTTTTTTTTTTTTGCAAATATGGGCTGCTCTCCATGTAGTACACTTCTCTTCACCCCAATTAGCTGGAACTGGGTTTGCATATGGAAAGGAGTTTTTGTTTAAGAAGTAAGCTGATGTATTTTACTTTAATACAAGCCGCAGTGTTGGTTGTGCAGCTACACACACACTCTTAAGATGTTACTCAGCACTATCATTACTAGTGATGAGTTCACACATTTGTTGATTGTTTACATATGGTGGGGTTTCAAGGCCTACACATATAAAGTGTATACCAAAGATTGTAAAAGTAGGTTTTCCATAATTAATGAATGTGAAACATGTTTTGTCTGTGAAATTATCTCTTAAGAGTCAAGACATTTATTGTTACCCAGTGTTACATAAAATACCAATTTTTATATTTAAATATGTCTACATATTTATTTTAGGTACGTTGCTTTGAAAAAAAAATGTAAATGTAATATTGATAACCCTGGAACTAAAATCTGTATACATGGTTTATTGTATCATGTTTATTCCTCTTGCATTTACTGTTAGTCTGGGTGCCTTTTAATCTGTAGAGTAACTGTAATTCCATGATTGTTGTTTTGTTTGTTGCATAACGTGTTTGGGTTTAACAACTGAACATTTTGTGGTTATTAGTAGTTACTACCTTATAATGTGTGCAGAGAATGTTTGTTGATGTATAGAGTATATTTAATGTGTGAATGGTATTTAAGCCAAGTCTTGGCATTCAGTAAAATTCATTCAATGGATTTGTTGTGCTGATCATGAATCTATTCACTTCTGTGTATAGCTTCAGAGTGAAAATGGGCTCATCAACCTGTGGGGTTTTAGAATTTTCATATGTTTTTGTGATGGAGACTTTTATTTGACTGATGTAACTTTGTTAAAAATGTTAAAACTTAATGAATTCATTTTTTTCTTTTTCAATTTCAAACTTTCACATTTATTGCACTTTAATTTCAAATCTCTATAAAATGCACAACTCTTGCACTTGAGACAGGGTATAACCAAAGCCAAATATGAGACTAGTGTACTTCACTAGTTCACAAATCAAAGTCTCCAAAGGGTGGCCATGGTGGTGCAGCAGTTAGCATTGCCATCTCACAGCAAGAGGTTCTCCAGTTTGATCTTCAGCTTGGGTGCCCTCTTGTGGAGTCTGCATGTCCTCCCTGTGGTTGCATGGGTTTCCTCTGGGTGCTCTGGTTTCATCCCAAAGACATGCTATAGGTGGATTGCACACTCCAGATTGGCTGTAGGTGTGGATGCATGAGTGTGCCTTTAGTGGAAGGTTGGGCATCAGGCTGGCAACTCAACACCATAAAAACTCCACTGCCAATTGTGAGCAGACAGGTGATCTGCTGTGGTGACCCCTAACCAGGAAAATGCCGAAATTAGAAGTTTGCAAGTCTCCAAACAACTTTTGTATCAAGCAGGTTTGGAAAGAGAAGCATGTAATAGTCTCTGTAATGTCCGACAGTTTTTTTTTTTAAGTAGTGTTTTATAAAGCAAGTAAATTATGTTCTCTTTAACTTCTTTAGTGTAGTAAAACTATAGTATATTTAATATTCAGCTGGGTAAAGGAAGGTGTGCTGTAGAAGAGAAATGTTTAATTACATTATGGTAAATGCTTGGTCAAATGCCTCATTACTTTGCTGGCATCCAGGTATAATTACTTTTCACCTTGAACCTGGTTGACTATAATGTAATTCCTTAATGACTTTAATAAGAAGAACAGTTAAGTGAAACAGTAGTTATCCTTTTATATGTAAGGCTTAAAGCAAAAAATCTTTTGATTTTAATTTCCCCCAAGTCTTTGTCTTAATTGCGTTTTGAACATGCATTTTGTTACATGTAGCTGTCCAATGAATTTTGTCTGTTTTGTGTTTTTGTGTATTTTTGTTTGTAACATATCCATTACATGTTTACTGTTGATGATAATCCTTTTGGGTTGTGAACGAAAATGGTATATATGGTTATTATACAGATGTGGTACAAAGCAAGTAAATAAACAGTTGGTGAACTTTACTGGTATCTCATTTGAGTAACCAATCAAAATGTATACAGTAGCATCATGACATTTTATTTCCTTCTAGACAGTTCTCTGAATGTTATAGTTTTACACAGGTAGTCCTTCCAGTTCTGGGGGCTCATTTATGAATGACCAGTTAAAATGTGTATCAAAGCATTCTGATGCTTTATTTTCTTCTTGGCAATCCTCTGAACATTGTTACAGTCTTATACAGGTTCGCAGAAAATTTATACCTAAAAAGACAAATAGTTTCTATCAGGTGAAGGGAGTTGGGAGGTTGGCATAATGGTTAAAGTGTTTACCTTAAAAACACAAAGTGCAGGTTTTGATTCTCGCATGAGATAATTGACTAGGTTTAAAATGGCCCATAACTAAATTATGAACCTGAACTATGAATTCACTAAATAATGATAGGCATTTGAATTTCAGACTTCATATTCTTCAGAAAATAAACGGTAACACAAAACCTTTTATTCTAGCAATTTTCTAAGTTGATAAGATCAGTTAAGTATTTGAAATGTGTCCCTATTTTGGGGCTGTATTCCCCCATTATTGGCTTCATCCAGGTTTTTTGTGCTAAGAGGTTGAGAGCTATGGTGGGAAGTAAGAACTGAATTCACTAAATGATAGCCATTTAAATTTTAGTCTGTCTTTCAACAAGCTGATGATTTGGCATAGGGGTATGTTGTTCTGACTGTAGTGTACAGGGTCCTGGGTTCAAACCTTGGCAATGAAATACATGGTGGTAACATGTTTTATTCTAGCAACTTTCCAAAATTATGCAAGCAACAATTAAAATGTGTCTCTGGTTTTTGCCCTTTTGCCCACCCCCCCAAAAATGAAATTGAAAATAAGTGCAAGAAGCTGTGCAAGATGCCTATGGCAGAGAAGTTTTAATTCTAAGTCTGCTTTCATTGTGAGATGGTATTATTTTGTTTAGCAGATGTCTATTAGTGTTTGTGCATTATGCTATAAAATGTAAAAATAAAATCCAAATAATCATTGTAGAAGAAAGCAGTATGCATATTAGTGTTTATGGTAAATGGGGTGAGGGACATTGGAATGGCTGCAGGGGGATGCTGGTGCCATATTTTGGTTGTCTGTGCTTCAGTTTGCATTTGAAAGTTGGTATCCCACAATTCCAATGGAGTGGGCGGGGTTGCATAATTATGTATTCCAATTTTATGTTAATCAGCATACAGATTTGTACCTATTTTTCATTGGCCTTGTCCAGATTTTTGATGTTTCCAGGTTGAGAGGTATGGGTGTCATCATGACACAACAGTTGCACTGAAGCAGAGATCCAAAGGATGCTACAAATGGCTGTATCTCCACACAGTCATGGTCAGGAACTGTGGCAGACACAACCATGACTCCACAGCAATAGTGACAGCAGTGTGTGACATCTAAGGGATGTGCACATGAGCTGACCTTGTAATCCTGCAGAGTTGGGGACATTTGTAGGGCAAACTGACCATATACTGGCAAATGCAGATGTCCCATGCTAATATACCCCTGCCAGGAATAGTGACTCCTGTAGTACACATAACAGTAGGTTCAACAAACCATCATGATAAGGGCGTGCACACATATGCACCCACAAAGTGTATACATCTCAATCAGCATCTGCACAACTAACACATTTGTTTGATACTGCATTTGATTGTACAGGTCATATGTCACATCAGGTCCATGTAATGTTAACATATGCAGTAATGTGGTACTATGGCATATCAAGGAGGAAGGCATCATATCAATAAGTGTGTGTACACTCCCCATAGCTACAGTAAGGTTTGAAGGTTGTTAGTGCAATTGTATCGTATTGGCCATACATGCACCGCTGATGATGAGATCTGTAAATCAGACATCAGGCATTCACAAATGATATCTGTCCACATATCATGCCAGGTACATGTCGGACAAACACATATGGCTGTGAGCAGCAGAGCAGACATAACTGACACAGTAATACAAATTCAGCAATGGTGGGTACACCTGTGAGTTATGATGCACATTACATGCCAGGGTGCCGAACAGGTGCACAACAATACTGTGTACATGGGTGCAGTGTGTTCCAGAGGAAGAGGCATCAGCTACTAACACAACCCATGCATCACAGAGATGTATAATGCTGCTAGCAGGGATTGACTATAGCTGCACTGCATGCTGTTGAGTGCCATATGTCATGCATGTTGACAGATGGGTAATGGGAGGTCTGTGTGTAATATCTTCATGCAACCTCACCTGTAAGTGCATGTGTGTGGGGGGTGGGGGTTAGGGGGGATATTTTGTCTGTAAGTGCAATCTGATAGAGTGGAGTGGGGTTTATGTATGTATGATGTGTGTGCGTATGTGTGTGTGTGTTTGTGCATGTGTTCATGTATGCACATGTATGAGTGTGGAGTTGTTCATACCTCTCGACTTCCCTTTGAAATAGTGCAGTACATGGACATGGACAGACACATGAGACACCAGGAATACTTGTCTGACATGTAATCTCAGGACAGCTGATAATATAATAAGGTCTGTAGCATGGAACGTTCATTGGGAGGGAAACTAGACACCAGGGATACTGTTATAATTACAATCAGCAGAAAAGTAAAAGAATACCCACATATGCAGCACTACAGATGCATTGGGGAATTACTAGACACCACCAGAGAGTGTTTCCAAGTATTACAGTAGTCCACATTAAAAGTTAATAGAGCAACAGATCTTGCATCTACTGAACAATAGTTATGTATGACACTCCTGTGCATAACATTATTGAGTAACTTTAGTAGCCCCTAACATATGGGGGCCATGCTCAAGATGTCTGGACAAACCCAGGTGAATACTAGATGACAGCAGTGAGTTTTTGAAAAAACGACTCCAATCAAGCCAAAGAGGTAATGGAATAACAGGTCATGTTGTGTGATCACTTGTCTAGGCAATTAGAAGAATGATATGTTAATGACTGGTATTAATGACTGTAAGTTTCCAAGACTGATGCAAGATGGGGAACTTAACAGAATAAACTAGGGACAGTCTGTAAACTCAGAGACAGGTAAGTATTATGGTGGAATGTCAGGGTGTGTGTGTGTGTGTGTGTGTGTGTGTGTGTGTGTGTGTGTGTGTGTGTGTGTGTGTGTGTGTGTGTACTGTTAAGCAATGACATACATGGTCTTAAAGTGAGTTTCTTGTTTTTCCCTCACAGGTGGTAAATTGGGTCAGGGTCCCTCCAACAGGCAATCTGATGGTGTTATCCATACAGACACTGAAAATGATGATAGGTGTGTTGAGGCACAGGCGGAGTTGTCATCGGCCAAAACTGCACCATCATTTTACATCCCGCTGTTATCCACCTGATCCTCGCATACAGTTACAGTGCCTATACACACCCCATCTCCAGTGGCCATAGCAAAGGGACAGTTGGTGGTTGGTGGCAGTGAACAGGGCTGTGTGGTATCTATGGCATGCGTGTCTGGACACAGCAGCCATAGCCGGATGTTTGGCAGGGTACCACATTGGCAGATGTACAGGGGTGCTCATTGGAGGGCTGCTGGTCTTCATGCCCCTGGCAAAAGTGCCACATCTGGTACCACCAGACACATGTTTCAGGCTGTCATATAGGTGCAGGCATGTATGGAATGGTACACCAGACAGGCTCTGAGGCTGTAGAGGGCTACTCTTTCAGCTGTTACTGACAACATCCATGATCTTGCAGGTGCCCTCCGTTATTATATAGAGGTCATGAATAGACAGTGGGGTGAGATGGTGAGACTCCTTCCTTGACTGTGGATTGTCCATGCTTGAGCATGTGGTGGGAGTGGTGGGATGGCCACGTGGACATAGGCCAGCAACATCAACAGCTGGAGATCGATGTGGAAGTACAAGGACACCAAGCCACTCCGTTAGTGGCAGTACCAGCCCCAGCACTGCAGGAGGGGGCATTGTCCACACCACAGCAGGCCATGTGCATGTGGCCCTGGCCAGTCCCAGGAGGTACCTGGTTCCAGCAGACATATGTCATCATCATGGAAGAGTACCATATTGTGGCTTGTGCCTGGACGTGCCCGTTAAACCCCTGGAAGGCACAGTTCTCATGTCTGTGGCCTGAGGCAGTGAACTGCACACCCTGCCAGGTATGGTCTGCAGCTGTCCAACAAACACCTGTATAGGGCAGCCACATGGCAGAACTGTGTGCATGCATACTCACATGCAATATAAACAGAGCTAGGGCAACCCCATACCTACACACACCACATCACCACAGTCATATCAATAATTAAAACCCCTCACTCACACACATGGTGTCAAATGTATGGCCCAGCTGAGGTCTCTGGCAAACCAACAACACACCCTGTGCATATGATGGTACCAGTGCCACATCTCTGTCATCCATAACATCGATGCAGGGACAGGCTAATATAGTTCTGATGCACACAATGAGTTTACTATGGTGTACCAATATACTACTGCATAACATGTTGTCAGCAGTAACGTTTAATGCTTACATGTCAGGAAGTGTAGCTGTCCAGCCATGATGCATTATAGCTGTTATTAACACTGATTGATTGTGGTATCCATAATGTTATCCATTTGTGTTGTAGGTGTCCATGTGTCAGCAGGAGGATGGTCTGCTGTCACATCAAACAAGGGGTATGGCACTGTGGTGACACCTTGACTGTGCCATATCCTGCATACAGGTGAACACATGTCACAGGTCTGTATAACAGTTACTGCCTGTACTACATGGCTGATAAGTCTGGTGGTGATGTATAAAGGTGAGTGCATGGTGGCTGCTGTTAGCAGCCTTTCTACAGTGGGCAATGGTAAGTGCACTAGGTGGTACACACCACATGTTTGTGTATAACACACAAAGAGGCATCGGTGTTGATGCAATACACAGAGAATACTGTACACACGGATGGATGTACCTGTGAAAGGAACCCAATGTAGCCTATGTAATTCTACCAAGCCAGAACGGGCACAACAATGCATTTGAGAGTAAGCAGTCTGCTAATTTAATGTCAATGATGATGTTACTGGCAGGGTATATGTCACCTTCCCCAATGTAGTGCAATCCTCAATTCAGTAAACATATGTGTGCTGGTGTGGGTGGCACACCCCTACCCTTTGGAGGGTTAGAGGTGCTGTAGAACCACAGATAGTGTAATAGACAACTACCTAACCTGTTAACATGAACTTTACAGTATTATGGCCAGCTAAATGGGGGGGGGGTGCACTCAACAATAACTGCAATGAGGGCTGTGTCCACAACAGCCACACCCAGCTATATATACCAACCCCAGTATTGCTGCACAAGAATACAGTGGAGAAGAGGCCATTGACACATCTAACACTAGTTGTGATGGAATGTATGTCCACAGGGTGATACCTGTGAAATGTTAGCATATGCCTGGCAGTTCTCGGACAGATGACCTCCTGGGACATTTATATTCTGCAAACTGAAGTAGATTCCTCCACATACATGCACACTCTTACTTGGCAACACTGGGACTGCACCCCTACCTAGGTATGTAGTGCTACTGATGTGTGTGGCTTTAATTGCACACACCACACAGCTTTTAGGATGAGGTGTGTTTCAGGTTACATGTTACATGAAGAACATCCCCAGGCATGTACGGTATGGTAATGGGGGATGTACTGGTTGCTTATGGACAATGCATAGTGTGACATACCATAATATACACACTGACAAACACATAACAGTCAGACACACATGTAAGATACCTGGGCCTATCAGTGCTAACTACCTTGTCAGTGTGCCTATTGTGTTACAGGTAGGTTAAACACAGCACATGTATAACTGGGCTGGATAGTGTTATCAGTTACCTGTATGGTTGATGGTGACAGTGGTCCCCATACACTGGAACATGGAACAAGTACTGGGGGTACCATGATGTAATGACAGTATACTTAGCACCCACACCCCACTGTGGATATTGTATGCACTGAAACTCATGATAACACTCTGACCTACCCACCATCACAGATTGACCAGGAATGCAATACAACCCCTTGTCTATCCCAAGAGTACTACTACAGGGATATTCATCTAATGCACATGCCACAGGCATAGAAGTGTGATGCATTGTCATGCCTCCCCTATGATCAGCAACATCACTAGCCTTAATACTGTGTGGCAATGTGTTTTGTAATAAGATAATGTGCCCTCAGAATGATGTACCCTACATATATACACACATGCACACACAAGCACACTTGCAAGAACTCAGTGGGTATCCCATGCCTATCAAACCATTTGTACAACAGTGTTGTGCTGGTCCTGCAAGGCCCAGGTAGTCCTTAAGGAGAAGAGTGTAACAAGGCACATGTAATGTCTTGTATAGCAGCAGCCACATCTAACTATGGCAATGGGGTGTGCGGTGGGTTTGAAGGGCCTCAGGGTATTCCCGACTACAGGTCTACATACTCAAAGACACCGATATTCTCAGTAATGCACACTTACACATTTGTCAGTACTGGGGTGCATTGGTGCAGGTGTTCATAGGTGTGTACCAGGCTATTGTCCATGGAGAGATGGGAAGTGTAGGGGATGTGTGTACAGTGGTATCATGCCACCTGCCATGTGCCAGCAGGCCATCAATCAACAGATACCAACTGGGGTGATCCTCAGGGTGAGAGTGACATGCATCAGCCAATCATCTGGGTGCCTCTTGCAGAGGGCCATTGAGGTGCTCCAGTTGACTTGTTTGCAACATCTGTTACATAACATAGTCAGTGTCTGTCTTGGAGACCTGTACCCAAGCATGTTCTGTTGACTGTGGTAGTGTAGTTGAGGTATCCATGGCATGCGGTACATACAGGGTGTGGATTCCTCTCTGTGGCATTCATAACACAGCTGGGCAGACATGTCAGGGTCAGTCAAGCATAGATTGCCTGTAAGTATCCAAGATGGATGCCAGACATCTGCACATCTGTACAGAGGACAGACAGTCATCAGCTAGCCAACTAGTTATGCATTAGGATGAATGTGTTGACAGATGTCTGACACTTGTAGGTATGCCATTACTACATGACGGCAGCCCTCTCTGACATGTGCTATACACGCAGTAGTCTACAGTTATTTTCCAAATCAGATCATTATCCAGTAGGAAATATTTAATGAGACACAGCTCGCATACCAGGAACATGAAAGTGTAGTAATAAGCTTAAGCTGGGGTTACTAAATAAAATAGTAGTATGATCTATATTGCTAAAGGACATTGCATCTGAATTAACTGTCTGCTCAGTCAGTGTATGTTTAATACCCAATATGGGTTTATACACGCTATTGAATCTCTTATGTTTAACTTCATCAGTCAGGTTATCTATCAAGATCTCAGGGTAACCCCGATGTAGGAACATGCATTTCAATAAGTGACACTCTTCCATAAAGTCTGCATCCTGACTCACTATGCGTGCAGCTCCCACCAGTTGGCCCTTGATGACTGACCGCTTCTGGTGATACAAGTGGCAACTTGAGAAATGTAAAAATGAATTGGAATATGTGCTTTTCCTATGAATTTTGGCCACAAAGCTACTTAATTCTCTATCCTTAGCTAACCGAATATCAAGGTATGCTATTGCCTCTGTATCGTATGTAGAAATGAACTGCAAGAATTGGGTCGACCCATTAAATTGTTCCAAAACATATCTACTGGTCTCAACGTCACCATTTAAGAGGATGAAAATATCGTCCAGATAGCGTGTGTAAAAAACTATTTGGTCATTGAGACTAGTATTTTTAAACACATATTCCAATTCCCAATGAGCCATTACTAAATTTGCTATGCTTTCCCCACATGGGGAACCCAAAGCAACACCAACTTTATGTAAGTAAAAGTTGTCACCGAGCATAAAAAATTATTGTAAAGTATAAGCTCTAGTAGTTCGATAACTAATGCAATCTCACTCTTTGTAGCACCATTTTTCTTAAGCACCGAGCTCACCCAATAAATCCCTACATCAT
>NC_056730.1:762173193-762373193 GCF_019279795.1 Protopterus annectens
ATCTAATCTGTAGTTAAAGAAAAGATCTTAAAGAATGAATTTGGGGATGTTCTCAGTCTGATAGATCCTGAAGGTGTTCAGCAAATACTGGATGCTAATTCAGCAAGATCAAATGATCTAATTTCTGCTTTAGCAGTCTTGGCTAAGAAACACCCAGGTTAAGATCATGTCCACTATCAGGACAGCTGGGTGGCTGGATTAGTTTACTACATGTCAGTATTATTGGAGAAAGATCCTGCCCAGGCATGTCTCTAGATGACTTATTTTATTTATGACAATCAGGGAAGCTTATCGCTTCAGGGTTGGTTTAGCTTGGATATATGTTTATCAGAATTATAGGAAATTGAAGTCAGTCAGTATACACTTGGAATGGGAGGAGTACCATGTTGATATCTGTCTGGGGTTGCTGAGTGATAAATCCTGCCCCCTCACTGCTCTGAGTCAAGGTGATCCCAGAACCAAACCAAAAGCATGATGGGCATGTAACAGAAATCACTGCACCTGGCACAAGACATTTCAGAGACTTTTGTTTTGCCTGTGTGAAAAGGCACTTGGTGAAAAAATGTTGGCTTTGTGTGAACCACCCTAGGGGCTTGCCTCCACTTTCCTGATTGATTAGAGTAGACTCTTTATAGTGGCATCTCAGCACAGGGCAATCAGGAGGGCACCACTGCCAATGCTGGTCAGTGTACATAGCAACTTGTATTCATCCATTAGGATAAAGGTTTTGTCCAGCGTGATGCTTAAATGCCCAGGTCAGTCCACTGCAATCCAACTTGATGTTTTTTTGTGTTATTTTTTCGTTGAAATTGTTGACCTCCTTTTTTCACCTCTTGTAAGAATTTGAAGTCCACACTTTGCAAAGAGAAATTGGTCAAGGAAACTCTTAACAGGGAGATCAATGCAGTCAAAATTCTGTATCCCTTCCCTCTGTTTCTCAAATATAGGATATGCCATTTAGGACTGGTGCTCAAAAAGAGGCCTAGGGAATTCTGGTTAATCCATCTCCTCTTCTTTCCACATGGGTCCTCTGTCAATGAAGGTATTAGGGAACAGACTGTCAAATTCAATGTTCTTCAAGACCCATGATTAGCAAAATCGGATGTCGGGTAGG
The DNA here is from genome assembly GCF_019279795.1 of Protopterus annectens. Classification (NCBI taxonomy): domain Eukaryota; kingdom Metazoa; phylum Chordata; order Ceratodontiformes; family Protopteridae; genus Protopterus; species Protopterus annectens. The sequence goes on from NC_056730.1 coordinate 762,174,308, forward strand.
CATTCTGGCTTCTTTCAATTACGGAAGAGGACTGGCCTTTCTTGGGCATGCACTTTGAGGGGCAGTTCTACTTTGAAACAGCCATTCCCATTGGCTGTGTTATGGTATGTACAGTTTTTGACACTTTCAGTATTGCTCTTCAATGGTGTTGGTGGCAACACGTTCCTTTACAAGTGGCGGTTCATTACCTCTGTGATTTATTAGTGGTGAGGGGAGGGTGTCACTAGGGCTGAGTCCAGCCTGCAAAAGTTCATTTACTTATGTCATGAGTTGAGCCCTCTATCAAATATAAGGTTATTGGTCTAGCAAATTCTTTGCTTTTTTTTTTTGGTGGGGGGGGGGGGTCTGTACTGGAAGTTTGCACCCAGGAGTCTGTTTTCTCACAAGCAAATTACAATGCTTAAAAAAAGAGCTAATCTTAAAGTTCATTCAATGGGACAAGATACATTTCCAGGAAGTCATGGAGCTCTTAGGTCTGCTTTATTTTACTTGAAGGGAGATTTTTCCCAGGTAGAGTGCTTACCAGATCTACTGCTAACCTGTTGCAAGGTGGCAAACAAAAGCACCATCGGGGCTGGATGCCAACCGAGGTCAAGGATGATCATCACATTTGGAGAATGCTTTTATGAATCTACAATGGGTGTCTCTGTGGAGAGGCAAGTTGTTAATATTGCAGTCATTGGAACTTTACACAGATGCAGCTAGTGGGTCAAAATGGGGGGGGGGGGAGGCTTCTGTCAAGGCAGGTGGTTCCCATTACCTTGGCCAGCTTCTTGACCTGATGATCATAAGAAAGACATATTTTTCCTTGAACTCATGCCAGTCTGGGTGGTCTCATTAGCAGGGAAGGATCTCTTTGGAAGTCAAATAATAATTTTCTGCTCTTTCAGCCAAACAGTGGTTCATGTGCTGCCCAAGAGAACTTCTAAATCCTGATGGGTTGAGTCAGTTTTAAGGGTCTTAGTTTTATGTTTACAGATACCTGTGATCTGTACGCTGGATCCAGGTCTCAAGAAGATCCCATTTCCATCCTTCCCCACATTGGGTTAATTGGAGAAGGGTGATGCAAGGTTTGGTCAGCAACTCATGGTTAAGCAGTACATGAAAAGGTTTGCCCCCCCATCACCCATTTTTTTGTGTGTACAGATGCCTGAGGAAAGAGGCAGTGAGCATCATTCACCTGGTTGTCCCTAGCGTTTGATTGAAAATTACAAGTTATTTTAGATTTTATGAGTAAATGGCTGCTTCACAGAGTCTTGCACTTCTGAGTAAAAACACCTATTTACCAGCAGGGACTTCCACAGACCAGTAAGGAAATCCCTTTTTCCTTCCATTTTGATGAGGTTGCACTCACTAGCAGTAGATTATGGCACCTATATGTTATGGGCAGCCCTGTTTACTTTGCACTAGGGGTTGTCTAGGCTAAAGGAACTGCTCCTGTCTTTAGAATGGACTAATGTGGTCATTATAGATGTCATTTTCTATCTGGCTGAGCAGACCAGTTAAACAAGTATCAAGAAGTGCTATTAGTCAGATAGCCTCACCAACTGCCACATCTAGTACTCTGAATAAGGACCGTATTCACTCTAGAGTCCCTTTATTTAGTCAATGGTTTGCTTTTTTCTTGGCTTTCTGGTTTCTAGGTTACACATAAGGATTTGGAAGGGTGTTTGCAGAAAACACTAATGAGCAAGGCCTTCCCATTTTGGGCTTGTCTTCAAACTCCTCCTGCACTGGGTGAGTGTCTGACCTGTCCAAAGAAAACCAATTGTACAGCTTAGAACGTGGGTGGCTGGTCCGCAGTAACCTATTTATCCCACATACATTAGAGTCATTTATTTTCTTTTTTCTCAGCAGGAATAAAGATAGTCATTGTGGACACCTCATTCATCTCCAATGCTTCTGTGAGAGCTTTGCTTCATGTCAATGGCTTCAAGTTGGGTCTCAACCTTTCAGAATTTGAGGATATTTGGAGAGAGATCCTGGGATTGAGCATCTTTGTCTTATTTTCAGTGGCAGAACAGATGCTGCTCCAAATGCAATTAACCTCTATGTTAATCATGCTTGTTGGGAGCAAGGATCTGGGCTCATTTGTAAAAAAGTTTTATTACATGTGACCAGTTGTGAGCTGTCTAGACTGAAGAACATTCTTCCCACAATGATTATTGGTTGGCAGCTATTATTCCCAGGTTTCTTTAGCACCACACCTTGGTACCGTCAGCTATGAAGCTGTCAAGAAATTTGTCAATCAGGATTTCTCGGTCTCCTTCCTTTTTAGGTTTCAATGTTATTGAACATTGGGAATTTGCTGAAAAAGAACTGCTATGGTTTGATTCATCAGTGTTTAGTTATGAATTATTTAATGCAAATGTATCTCTATTCATCGAGGACTACTTCAATTTGTCATATTGAGTGAGTTTCCAATTTTCTTTTGCTCATTTGTAACAAATATATATATGTATATATATATATATATATATATATATATAGATCTAGGACTTTTGATCGAAAGATCAAAAGTCCAAATCCATTATCACCAACCATACTTTGCCGAAAGCGCTTTCACCAAAAAAGCACTTACGGTAAAGTATGTTTAAAAAAAAAACAACATTAAACCTACTTCTATGCAGGGGGGCAAGCCCCCCTGTGCCCCTCACACCCCCTACTTTAATATTTTCAATCCCAGGTCACACTACAGTGGGGAAAAGGGAATATTCTCTTATCTGCACCATAGTACGATCGGCACAATGAGCATACTAATCCGAAAGTGCTGGTTCGGTGAACAGCACTTTCGGTTAAGTATGCTTGTTGATTTCTAATTTGGTGGAAACTGCATTCAGGGATCTGTACGGATCCCAAATATATATATATATATATATATATATATATATATATCTATATATACCAAACACGGTGCATGGCGAAAAAATGCCCGGAACTCCAACATTAAGAAGTACACAATGGCAAATCCAGCATAAATATCCATCAACTACTAGGAAAGAAACAGAGTCCAGGAATAGTAGCATAACCCAACTTTAATGGCTGACAGGCCAAGCCACCTCACAAGCAAAACAGGTTTCACCTTAGCGTCATCAGTACATGTGTTGGAAGGTGCCCTCCCCCTTATTTATACACAATCATTTAAAGCAACAGTCTGTCCCCTATCATAGATACATCTACATCACATAAAATAAATGTGTTAACCAACCTTTTTTTACACATGATGCATCATATGAAATAAACTTTGTCCATAATCATTTAAATATAAAGTGACTATATATTCATATACAAGAATCCAGTAGAATCTAAGCAATATTACCAGTGATTATTCAGCCCAGGTTTAAATAGGGTCCCCAAATTAACTATCCATTGCCTCTCTTTTTCATGAGAATTTTGTGTTTATGTAAAATTGATAAATTGTCACCTACCACCTTATCTATAAAAAAAAAATAAAATGTGCTGTAGAGTTTAAATAATGCAATTCTGTTCTGTCGGCAATTTATATCACTAATGTGTAAAGCTATATGTTGCTTAAAACTAAGAGATGTTTGCCCTATATAGAAGGAGCCACATTGGCAAACTGCCATATAGACTACCCATTCAGTTACACATGTGATCAAATGACAGATATCATACACTTTTGAAGTGTTAACCAATGTAAATGATTTTGTCTTAGATATCCATTTATAATATATACAGTGCCCACAATAGGTGCTCCCTACCACTATTGAATTTGCTTTATTATCTTGCCTTACATATCCCTTTTTAAGAGTCTATATGCACAAAAAGACTTTAGCGCAAATGGTCACATGAGCAAAAATACCAGGAATCGAAACAGTGATTGTGGGGTCGTGTTACAGCCAGGAGTTGGATATTTGCCCTTTCCTCACTGTAGTGAGACCTCAGAGTTAGAATATATATTTAGCGCGGGGGGGGCACAGCCCCCCACAATAGCAACTTTGATTACCGGTATTTTCACTCATGTGAGCATTCACGGTAAAGCCTTTTTGATTTTATAATATAGACCCCCTTTTTAAAACCTGACAAATGTTCACCTATAGTTCTGCCTGTTCTGAAACCAAAACTACAAACACTTCTCAATAATGTGTCAAAATAAGGATCAGATTTCAATATATGCCAGTGTTTTTCAATAATTTGTCTTATTTTGAAAACATTAGATCCATACTTGGTCATAAACCATATGTTATTATCTGTGGTAATATTAGTTCATACTTTATCCTGCAATAAATGGACCCTAGACTGAACCCCTGCTTGCTTTTATGCTTCATTCACCACTTTATGGTCGTATCTCCTAGCTAAAAATCTAGTCTTTAGTTGTTTTGCCTGTACCCAAAACTCATCTGTCTTAGAACAAATTCTTCTTATTCTGGTAAATTGGGCTTTAGGAATATTAGTAACTATGTGGTGGGTATGACTGCTGTTGGCATGTAATAATGAATTTTTGGAGAAAGGTTTCATATATAAAGTAGTAATCATTGTGCCATCAATGGCTTTAATAACTTTCACATCCAAAAATTCAACTGTATGTAAATCAATGTTACCACTAAAATGGATACCATATTCATTAGAATTTAAATATTCCACAAATTCATGCAATTTTCAGGTGTCCCCTGCCCAGATGACCCAGCAGTCATCCAAATATCTACGTCACATCTTAAGATTTTCCATAAATTTATTCCTACTGCTATATATAACTTGAAATTCAAGAAAACCCATAAAAAGGTCCACATATATGGGTGCAAACATTGCACCCATTGCTGTACCCTATACCTGTAGATACCATCCATTGTTATATTTGAAGAAATTGTGCTCTAGTGCCAATTTCAATAAAGTTAGCAAAAATTCCATCTCCACCTCATCATACGTACCAGACATCCCCATCCAATATTTAACTGCTCTTATACCTGCCTCATGAGGGATACTGGTATACAAAGCATGGACATCTAGAGTGCCCATATATTTTTTACTGGAAACCTGTAAATCACTCATCAACAACAAAAATGTATTTGTTTCTTTTATACGAGCTGTAACATGCATCAACAGTGGTTTAAGCTTAAATTCCAAATACTCTGACAATGGTTCTATCAAGGAGCCACATCCTGCCACTATTGGATGTCCAGGGGGAGGAATCACTTGCTTATGTATTTTGGGTAACAAATAAAAATACTGAGGGCTGGGGTCTTCCACCATCAATTGTGTGAACAAGCTTTCGGTGATCACCTCCCCATGAATTGCCTCTTTTAATATATCATCTATCTGTTCTTTAAAGACCCTTGTAGTGTCCAATGGGAGGCTACAATAAGATGTGACATCATTAAGATGTTTATCCACCTCATTGTTGTAATCATTTCTACTCCACACTACCGTAGCACCCCCTTTATCTGCTCTGGTGATAATCAGGTTATCATTTTGTTGTAAATTCTTACATGATACTTTTTCTCCCTTAGTCAAATTATGTGTGCCATGTCTGAACACATCATTTTGCTTTATTTGTAACTCATGTCACACTTGTTGTTCAAAAACTTTAAACACCCCATTATATGGTGGTTGAAAATTGTATTTCTTAAATCTGAAACGTTCCACTTCACTATGAAGCATATCCGGGGGTCTGTGTGCAAAAATATATTTTAAATTCAAATTATGACAAAAAGGTTTTAAATCTTGAACCACAACAAAATGTGACACATAAGTAGTAGGTACATATCCCAAACCTTTATTCAAGACCTTCATTTCCAACTTGGTAAAATTATAATCAGTTAGATTAACCATCAACTGATTTTTAGCTTCATAGGGTTCCTTGGAAACCCTAGAGCCATCAACTATGTTGCCAATATCTTGTTGATCATTTCTTCCATCCCTTCCATGCCTATGTTTTCTGCCTCCCCTCCTAAAGGGCAGCTGAGTCTCATAGGTGTAGGGAAAATCACTGATTGGAGTTCAGTTCCCTCATTTTCAGTATCCGTATTTGAATACCCAGATGAAAACTGAATTACTAGAGAAATCAGGGTTCTTTCTTAACATAGATCTACCTCTCTTCCTTTTTGGTCTATTACCACTATTTCGACTGTCAGAAAACCTAACAGTTTTTTTTACCTTCTTCCAAGAGTAATTGCTTTTATTTTTTGTAGTCCTTAAGGTCCCTTTGGTATTTTTTGGTCTTTCTTTCCTGTAACTCTTTTTCATATTTATTTAATTATTTCACATAATTAGAATATTGGTTTCAGATGCATAACTGTTTTTTATAGCATTAATTCAACTTAGATAACATTGATGCCTGTTGTTGTACATAATAGTTTATTAAAAGCTTAATAAGTATGATATCCGTCATTTGATCACATGTGTAACTGAATGGGTAGTCTATATGGCAGTTTGCCAATGTGGCTCCTTCTATATAGGGCAAATATCTGTTAGTTTTAATGAACATATAGCTTTGCACATTAGTGATATAAACTGTAGATGGAACAGAAGTGCATTATTTAAACATATGTTGTTGCACCCTGCAACACATTTTGTTTTTTTTTTGGGTATAGATAAGCTGGTAGGTGACAATTTATCAATAATATGTAAACACACAATTCTCATGAAAAAAGAGGTAATGGATAGTTAATTTGGAGGCCCTATTTAAACCTGGGTTGAATGATCACTGGTAATCTTGCCTAGATTATATTGGATTCTTGTATATGAATATATAGTAACTTTTTATATAAATGATGATGGACAAAGTTTATTTCATATGATGCATCATGTATAAAAAAGGTTGTTTAACAAATTTATTTTATGTGATGTAGATGTATCCATGATAGGGGGCAGATTGTTGCTTTAAATGATTGTGTATAGATAAGGGGGAGGGCACCTTCCAATACATGCACTGATGACGCTAAGGCAAAACCTGGCTTGCTTGTAAAGTGGCTTGGCCTGTCAGTCGTTAAAGTTGGGCTATGCTACCATTCCTGGTCTCTGTTTCTTTCCTAGTAGTTAATGGATATTTATGCTGGATTTGCCATTGTGTAGTTACATATATATATATATATATATATATATATATATATATATATCTATATATATATATATATATATATGTATGTATATATTCATATACATATATATTACCTCCCTGCATAGTCAAAGCAATGTATTTGAGTATGGAGGGTTATTTGTTTCAGTTTAGCAGATGATTGCTTGCTTTCTAGCTTAGTTAGCAAGTGCTGCATTTTATTGTGATATGTTGCCACAATATTTTAACCAATTTCAGACTCTTTACATGATAAAGTGTTTTTCATAGTCCAAGAATGGGTGATATTTTTTGTTAACAAAGCCAGGAAAGGGATGCATCAGGCTGGTGCCCAGCCTGGTAGGCAGTTGTGTGGCAAAAATCCCACCAGTTGGTGTATATTTATTGCTGGGGAGAAAGCAATATACAGCACTACTCCATAGTCACTGGACAGGTCTGCCTACTAGCAATATTGCTAATGAGCATGGTGGGGGGCAGCAGATTATGCTACCCAGCCTGGGCCATAATTTCTGCTGTTAATGTTATGTGCAGTACATGATATATGGCATTGTAGTATTTATGATCTTGTTTTGTTTGTGTAAAATGTTGTATAATAAACTCTGCTCCAAATAACTTGACATATGAAACATGCAGTAGCATAATAACATAATATAAATTGTGCAAGAAAGGTTAATTTCACAGCCATAGTATAATATGCCTGAATGTGTGTGTGTATTGTGCATATTTCTGTATGTTCTGAGTATTTGTGTGCATGTTCATGCATGCATGCATGCATGTGTTTTTCTGTCTGTCTTTTTAAAAGTCCTAATTAGATTTTTTGTGTTTACCATCAGTTCAGCCTTCAACTCATTGGATTCTTATTCATCCAGACCCTGAGCCATTTGACATTGAGATCACTGAAACTACCAAACAAATAAACAAACAAACAAGCACAAGTAAATAAATATGCAAATTTAAGTTAGAGTGAATCAGGTGAATATAACCAGTTCTCAAACTATAACAAATAGCATGGATGGTTGAACACTGAACAGTGTAGTAAATACAGATATTAGCATTTCAGAGGCAGCTCTGTGATACAGAGGAATAAGTCCTGATTGTGTCCCAAATGACCAGAGACAGACTTGCAGCTCAGGTGCATGAAAAACAGGGAGGATATACTGTGTGTTGACGGCCAACACCTGCTTATAAATTTTAGGAGGAAGTAAACGGTGCCATCAAATGCAATGATGGCAATGGTACCCACTGGTAAAACTACCATATAACATCAACTTTGAATGGAGGTGTGCACTTTCATCTATCAAGTTATATTTAGGCACTAACTTTTAATGGATTACGTGTGGAAACTTGCGTGCAGACATGAGTGTCTAGCACATGCTCACTTTATCAAGTACACATGTGAAACTTTAGGCTGAAGTTAGGTGCTTCCCAGAAATCTGAACCAGTCAAGCATGACAGCCTTCCAGCACACTCCAGCTGTACTCTGTCACATATCGTCTACTCAGAGGCGATCTCTGCTTAGCATACAAGACCATGTCAAACCCAGAGCTGTTGGACATGCTACACTTAAAGAAATCCCAATCCCTCAGAGCCACATGCTCCAGGGATCTAAATCTTGTCATCACAATGATCAAAACATGCTGGAGGGATAGATTCCTGACCCAGAGACTCCCCAGACTCTGGAATAGACTGCCCATACATGTCAAGCCGAGCACCTCTTTGGCCCTCTTCAAAAGGAACCTTGACAAGTGGATGGGAGATAGGAAATTCACACAAAGGATCATGTAAGGGAAGTAATTATTGTGGGAAGAAATAGCCAGGGAATTGTTATGGCTAGGCTTGTATAGGCCCTAGGGCCGATAGCCTAGTACCAACCTATGAACATACTAGTGTTAATTTAAGGAACATATTATTTTACTCTAGATTGTCATCCCTGACTCAATTAAAAGATTAAAAGTTCAAATACTACTAACTGTTGCAAGGAGTAGCTAGAAATGTTTATGGCAAACGGTAAGTGTTTTCTAATTACATTCACTGTCAGACACTCTTTCTGACTCACTACTTTTTTTTTTTTATCATGAGCATATATTTGTGTGTGCCTGTATGCATTAGCATTTCTTGCTGAGTTATGACCCTAAGGTCAGTCTAATGGGATTGATTATCATAATGTATTACAGCAATCTATTTTGGTCTGCATCTGCAAGGAAAGAAAAGGACCAGAGGAGGTAGATCCAGGTAGGGTAAATGGAGCAATATCAGATCCAAAAATGTAAAGGATTTTGCATCCTGATGAATATCACCTGAATATGTACTGTGCAAGGAAGACGATTCCCCTGCTGTACATGGTGCTGGTTTCTGGTTTGTTAGTTGATAACAGAAAGCCAGGGATTTAATATCATGTTATTTGAGTATCAGTTAAAAGCATCTGTAGAGTCTCCTGGCTCCTTTATCTGTTTAAAACTTTCATTTTGTGGCTCACTGCTGTTCTTCTGCTGTGATAAACATTTCTGTAGTGTTTACTGTCTAAAAGAGGGTAGGTTAGTAGCTTTAGTATTGTTCCCCCCACCCTCCCTCCCTGTTGGTGTCTTGCCGTTATAATTAATGGCTTTGCAGTTGCCAGCCCCTACTGTAAATTTGATCTGGGACACTTCTCCCAGTCTAGAGTCATTGGCTCATTCTACCTAATACAGAGAGAACATTTGAGAAGGCCAACCCACTTAGTTTCCTAACCTTGAGTTATTTTCTGCTTCGCCTCTCTCTCTCCCTTTCCTTTGCAAAAAAAAAAAACTTTGCTAGAAATCTCACTTGTGTTCTGCTTAACTGTAACAAAAATAATTACGCTTGTTTCCTGCCTTTCCTGTAACTAGTCTAGACCAGATACAGATTTTCTATATCCAGGACTGTTTGTAAGCTTTTGAGCCCCCCCAAGCCTTTCTGTGTTGGAGGGAAGCCTTCTAGTTTATCAGTGGGAGTGGTAAGCACTAGGTAGGTAATCTATCTATCACAAAAGGAGTGGTTCTGGCCCAGAAATTGTAGTTATTGGCCATTTGGGCAGTTTTTCCATCTCTCTCAAGTTTCTAATTTAAAAGCATGCATTTGCACTTGTTTCCCCCCTTTCCTGTAACTAGTCTAGTCCAGATACAAATATACTGTATCCAGGATGGTCTGTAAGCTCCTGAGGCCCCCAAGCCTTTCTGTGTTGGAGGGAAGCCTGCTAGCTTATCAGTTGGAGTGGTAAGCACTAGGTAACCTATCTACCACATAAGGAGTGGTTTCTGGCCCAAAATTGTAGTTATTGACCGTTTGGACAATTTTTCCATCTCTTTCAACTTTCTGATTTAAAAGCCCGCAAGTGCACTTGTTTCTTTCCTGTTGCTAGTCTAGTTCAGATGTAGATTCGTAGTTTTAGCACTTGAATATTCTTATTTGTGATCAGCACTTGTTCAGAACTTGCTGTAAGCACTAAATAAGCTACAAATTACTACAGCACTCAACCTTCCTCATTACTTAGAAGAAAACAGTTTTTGTACTTATTTTCCTCACTTGCTTAGTGAAAAACAGCTCTTGTACTCACTTTCCTTACTTGTCTTGTGGAAAATAATTTTTTTATTCAGGCATATCCAAGGGTCAGCTCCCAGTGTTCTCTCCTGTCTATCTAATGAATCTGGGGATCTTGGGGCAATGTTGCAATTGCCTCATGTACACAGATAACCCTCTCCTCCTACCACCCAACAATACAACCAGTGAGAGATGCATTTATCTAGCCAAACTGGAGGTAAAGCTCTCTCCAACCAAGACTGAACTTGACAGTCAAGAGGAGAAGGTAAACACTTGCATCACACTCATCACATAGTCCCACTAAACCTACACCACCCAAATCCACACATAGAAACACAAAAACATTTGCGAAGGCTCTCAATAATAATCTGCTCAAGCAACAGAGACCTCTAAAGTAGAAACGCAAGCAACCTCCACCCCCCAACATAACCCAAATGACACATAGCCCACAGACTCAGTGTGCCAGTCAACCACAGCCCATAAGGCAAAACAACGTACCTAGCACACTAGTCATAGGTGACTCTATAGTCAAACACATTGATGTCCCACTCACTAGGCTAAACAAGGAGAAGGTTACTGTCAGCTGGCTGTCGGGTGCCAGGATCCACCACATAACTCACTCACTCAGGTCATTCCACAACATGTACAACTATGACTCTGTTGTTGTCCATGTTGGTGTGAATGACCTGAGATGTATCTCCCTGGACTAATTGAAAAGAGACATGGAAGAGATCTCTGATCTTGTAGCTCAGGCAGGTATGACCCTAGCCCTGAGTAGCATCCTGCCATCGTCCAGAATGATACCACAGAACAAGGACATAATTATTGACTTCAGCAATTGGCTAAGCTTCTGGTATCATTCTAAGGGGATCCAGTATCGGTCTGCTTGGGATGACATGGTCGACAGACCACAATGCTTTGCCAGAGATGGCCTGCACCTGTCACTCCTGGGATTCTGGATACTGGCTAATGTTCTTGCCCCCCCTATAGTGCCTTTTTTAGGCAAGGTTCAAATGACAAATTCATCACCATAACAGGAACTGGCAAGCATAAACTGAAGGTAATGGTACTCAATGCTAGAAGTCTAAATCTCAAAATGCACTCCCTCGAGGCACTCCTTAAAATGGAGAACATCGATATCCATGCAGTGACTGAGACCTGTTTCAAGGATCCAGAGAGCACTCCTGCATTACCAGGCTATAATTCATACCACACTTTTCGGCCACCTAACTTGGACCAGAACACCAAAGGCGGAGGTGTGTCCATATTCATTTAGGATATCCACACCTCCAGGCTAGTTGCTCAGCATAATGCATCCAAGGTTATCCAAGTGCAACTAACTCTGGACAAAACTGCAATCCAAATTGTAGCTTGTGCCCCAGGATTCCCACTCCTCTTTTCTTGATATACTGGAAAATATTAGGGTTCAACCAAACACACTAATAATAGGTGATTTCAACTACCCCATCATTAACTGGATAAACTACTCATGTACCAACTCCTTTGCTCAACGCTTTCTGAAATTCATAAATTCCAATGTCTTGGATCAATTTATCCACACCCCCAACCAGGGGCAACAATATCCTAGACCTAGTCATTACCAACATGAGTGACTGGTGTTCCATACCTGAAGTCAACTCCTTGTTGGTCAGATCCAACCATAAGCTAATCACCCTAGGTATCCACATTCCGCCCTCACCACGGTAAAAAATTTCTCCAAAGCCAACTTCATGCTTCTTAAGACAGAAGTGGTGAACTTCATGATGCCCATGCAGATGGACAATACAGCTACAACTGCTGAATCCTACACAAATTAACACTATAAGCACTTACATGAGTGCATGGATTGTGCTATCCCAAACAGAACTAAGATGCTATCCTCCAAAAATGGAAGCCAATCTGGTGGTCCCCTGCCAAAAACAAACTTTACAACAGAGGGAAGAGGCTGGTGCAAAAGAGAGTAAATTCCCATGAGTGAAGGAGCTCCCTGGTCAGTCTCAGTAAGAAGATGAGATCCCTTATAAGATCCTCCAAAGCTAGCTACAAAAACAAAATCATCACTGAATCTAGGGACAACCACAAAACATTCTATAGCTATGTCAAGAATCTCAATGGCAACACCCAGATCTACTCTGAGTTACAGCACAACGGCACGAAAATTACAGAACCAACTGATATTGCCAACATCCTGGCAGATAGGTTCAGTGCTAACTTTACCCCCCTCTCACTCCCTAAAGGGCCCATATCTATACAGGATGAATGCAGAGTCCCTGTAATCACAGCTACACAGGTAAAAGTTACACTCTCTAAAGCCAAAAACACAGCATCCATGGGACTGGACAACATCCCAGGCTGCGTTTTACACAAACTTCAGAACGAACTGGCTCCCCACCTAAGCACCATGTTCAATCATAACCTCATGTCAGGCTTTGTGCTCACTGAGTGGGGCACAACAGCAGTTATCCCACTCCACAAAGTGTGAGCCACCACTGATCCCAGGGACTATCTCCCTATTAACCTGACGAGCCGGGTCTGTAAGGCCATGGGGTGTATCAACATGGAACTCATAAACAAAGACATTGGCAACCTCCAAACTCTGGACCCCACCCAGTTCGGGTTTTTGAAAGGCAGATCATGCCTCCTGATCCTGATCGACTTCTTTGAGATAGTCACCAAAGCTGTAGAGGATGGTAAGGTGGTTCACACAGCCTATCTTGACCTCGTCAAGGCTTTTGACTCCATCCCCCATTCTGGAATTATGGCTAAACTCACTAAACTAGGTATAAATCCCTACGTCACAAGATGGGATGCTAACTGGTTCACTGACAGAACCCACACTGTAAAAGATGCAGACTCCAAATCTGACTTCAAACAAGTGACAAGTGGAGTACCACAGGGTTCAGTCCTGGGACCTCTCCTGAAGTACAGGCTAACACAGAATGCCTTTGGCTAAAGAAGTTTTCAGATGACTACAAACTAGGAGCCATAGTCGAGTTCCCAAATGATGTGGACATCCTACAGAAGGGTCTCACTGAGACAGATGCCTGGCGTCAAAGCCATGGCCTCAAGCTCAATGCCAAAAAGTGCATTGTCATCCCCTTTGGTAAATACTCTTTACTCATGAACTACCACATTGGCGGCAGTCTAGTTAACACTGAACGTGTGATAAGAGACCTTGGGACCCAGGTAGACAGTAGTCTCTCCTTTGATAATTACACCACCAGTGTAGTCAGCAAATTCTTCTACGTGGCACACCTCATCACAAAAGGGTTCTCATCCAGGAAAAAAAGAGGTCATTGTTCCCCTCTACTCATAGCTTCATAGGTTTATAGGTTGGTACTAGGCTATCAGTCCTAAGGCCTATACAAGCCTAGCCATAGCAATTCCCTGGCTATTTTTCCCCACAATATTTACTTCCCTGGACCCCTGTCTAGCAGGGTGACTGATATGATCCCTGGGGTAAATTTCCTATCTCCCATCCAGTCATCAAGGTTTCTTTTGAAGAGGGCCAATGAGGCAATCTGCTTGACATGTATGGGCAGTCTATTCCAGAGTATGGAGAGTCTCAGGGTCAGGAACCTATTCCTCCAGCATGTTTTGTTTATTGTGATGACAAGGTTTAGGTCCCTGGAGTGTGTAGCTCTGATAGATTGGGATTTCTTTAAGTTTAGCATGTCCAACAGCTCTGGGTTTGACATGGCCTTGTATGTTAAGCAGAGATCATCTCTGAGTGGACAATATGCGACAGAGAATAGCTGGAGATTTTTTAGTCGGTCAGCACAGGGCATCTGCTTTAGGCCTGTGATTCATTTAGTGAGGTGTTTCTGTGGCCTTCCCAGTTGTTGCAGATGTCTTGTGAGGTACATACCAAACGGGGCGTTGTACTCTATGAATGGTCTAATGAGGGATGAGTACAGTGGGGCAATGACCTCCTTTTTTCTGGATGAAAAGCTGTTAGTGATGAGGTGTGCCACATAGAAGGATTTCCTGACTGTTGTGGTGATGTGATTATCGAAAGTGAGACCACTGTCCACCTGTGTTCCTAAGTCTCTTATCACACTTTTGGTGTTTAGTGTACTACCACCTATGTGGTAATTCATGGGTACATGTTTTTTCCCAAAGGGGATAACTATACACTTCTTGGCATTGCGCTTGAGCCCATGGCTCTGGCACCAAGCATCTGTTTCTGTAAGGCCCTTGTCGAATATCCACATCATTTGGGGAGTCAATAATGGCTCCCAGTTTGCAGTCATCTGTGAACTTTGTTAGCCAGAGTCCCTTAGTGTTGGCCTGTACTTCAGAGAAGTAGATGCCAAATAAGAGCGGTACCAGGACTGAACCCTGAGGTACTTCACTTGTCACTTGTCTGGAGCTGAATTTGGCTTCGGTGACTTTTACAATGTGTGTTCTGTCAGTAAGCCAGTTGGCAAACCTTTGAGTGACATAGGGATTTATGCTCAGCTTAGTAAGTTTATCTATGATTACAGAGAGGAGGGTGGTGTAAAAGGCCTTGGCGGGGTCCAGATTGGCTGTGTGAACTGTCTTACCCTCGTCCATGGCTCTTGAGACTGATTTGAAGAAGTCAATTAGGTTCAGGAGACACGATCGGCCCTTCACAAACCCAAACTAGGTGTTGTCCAGTGTTTGAAGGTTGCCAGTCTCTTTGTTTATAAGGTCCATGATAATACGTTCCATAGGCTTGCAGATCAGGCTCATCAGCCTGATGGGGTGGTAGTTCCCAGGATCCAAGGTGGATCCCCCCTTGTGAAGTGGGATAACTGCAGCTATGAGCCACTCATTGGGCATGAAGCCTGAGGTGATGCTATGATTAAACATGACACTTAGGTGATGTGCCAGTTCATTTTGTAGCTCATGCAGTACACAGCCCGGGATGTTGTTTTGTCCCATGGATGCGGTATTCTTAGCATTGGAGAGTGCATTTTTTACCTGTGCGGCTGTGATTACTGGAATTTGGCAATCTTTCGGTATTGAGATGGGCCATTTAGGGGGTAAGAGGGGGGTGAAGTTGGCACTGAAATGATCTGCCAGGATATTGGCAATGTCCTTGGGATCAGTATATTTAATGCCATTCTGTTGTAGCTCAGAGCAGATCTGAGCATTGCCATTTAGATTATTGACATAGCTATAAAATGCCTTGTGGTTGTATTTGGAATCTTTGGCAATTTTATTTTCGTAACTAGCTTTGGAGGATTTTAAGAGGGAACTCAGCTTCTTACTGAGGCTGGTAAGGGAGGTTTTGCATCCTGGGATTTCCCTCTTTTTTGCAACAGTTTCTTCCTTCTGTTGTATAGTTTCTTTATAACATGGGACCACCAGATTGGCTTCATTTTTTTGGAGGCGAGCATCTTGGTTCTATTTGGGGTGACATGATTCATGCACGAGTGGATGTGCTTATACAGTGCTTTAGCATAGGATTCGGCAGTCGAGCATTCTGTTCCCATCTGCATGGGTGTCATGAAGTTTGTCACTTCTGACTTGAGTAGCATGAAGTTGGCCTTGGAGAAGTTTTTTACAGATGTTTCCTTACTGGAGTGTAGGGGTGGGATGTGGATGTCAAAGGTGATTAGCTTCTGGTCAGACCTAACCAACAAGGGGGTGACACTGGTGTGGAGCATTGATTTCCCATGGTGGTAATGACCAGGTCCAGGATATTGGAGCCCCTTGTGGAACTATGGATTAGTTGATCCAGGGCAAAGGAGCTGGTGCATGAGTAGTTTTCCCAGTTAATGGCAGGGTAGTTGAAATCACCCAATATTAGGGTGTTTGGTTGTATCTTTATACTTTCCAGTATGTTTAGAAAGGTGTAGTGAGAATCTTGGGGCATGGTGGGGGATCTGTAGCAAGCTACAATTTGGATTGCAGTCTTACCTAGTGTTAGCTGCACCTGGAGAATTTCGGATGCATTGTGTTGGGCAACTAGCCTGGAGGTGTGAATATCCTTGGTGAATATGAACACTCCTCCACCTTTAGTATTTCAGTCCTGGTTTGGTGTCCGAAAAGTGTGGTAAGAGTTGTAGCCTGGTATTGCAGGGGTGCTCTCTGGAGCCATTAAATAGGTCTCAGTTACTGTACAGATGTCGATGTTCTCCATTTTTAGGAGTGCCTCGAAAGAGTGCATTTTGAGGTTTAGACTTCTAGCATTGAGTAGCATTACCATCAGATTTTGTATACTTGTACCTGTTATGGTGGTGGTTTTGTCCTTTGAGAGTTGCCTAAAAAAGGCACTATAGGGGTGGCAAGAGCCTTAGCCAATAACCTGAATCCCAGGGGCGACAGGAGCAGACCATCTCTGGCAAAGCATCGTGGTTTGTCGATCATGTCATCCCAGGCATACAGATACTGGATCCCTTTCGAATGACACCAGAAGCTTAGCCAATTGTTGAAGTAAATCATTTTGTCCTTATACTGTGGTATCATTCTAGGTGAGGTCAGGATGCTACTCAGGTCTAGGGTCATACCTGCCTGGGCCACATGATCCGAGAGCTCTTCCATGTCTCTTTTCATGTAGTACAGGGAGGTACATCTCAAGTAATTTACTCCAATATGGACAATGACATAGTCGTATTTGTACTTGTTGTGGAGTTACTAAAGTGCATGTGTTATTTGGTGGATCCCGGCATCTGACAGGCATCTGACTGTAATTTTTTCCTTGTTCAGCTTGGTGAGTGGGACATCAGTGTGCATGACTATAGAGTCACCTATGACTAAAGTGTTGAGTATGTCATCTTGCCTTAGGGGCTTGTGTTGGGTGGCACACTGGTGTTGTGAGCTATGTGATACTTTGGTTGTGATTGGTGTATGTTTGCTTTTCAGCTTTGGAGGTATTTGTTGCTTGGGCAGGTTAATGTTAAGGGCCTCTGCATATGTGGTTTTAGTGTTGCTATGTGTGGGTGTTGGTGGTGAGGGTTTTGAAGGGCTATGTGTTGCTTGAGGTGTAGTGCGGGTGTTAATCTTATCCTCTTGATTGTCTAGCACAATCTTGGCTGGAGAGACTCTGCTTCCAGTTTGGCTATGTAAGTGCATCTCTCACAGGTTGTACTGTTGGGTGGTTGGAGGATATGTTTGTCTGTGTACATGACGCAATTGCTGCATTGCCCTAGTATGCCCAGATTCACCAGGTGGACAAGAGAAATCACCGGGAGCTGACCCTTGGACATGCCTGGTTAGGTGCATTTTTTTTTCAAAGTAGAAGAGCTGTTTTCCTTTACCTTGGCAAAGTACTTTGCAATTATAGGCTTAGTACCTACTATTAATTTCTCCTTATTAACAAGGAGAGTTGAGTGCTTGTATCAGTTTACGGCTTCCTAGTGCTTTCCAGCAGGTTTTAGAGAAAGTGCTAGTCACAAGAACTCCAACCAAAAAGAGTCAGGAATCAATGCAGTCTGCTCGTACTCTCACCAGGATCAGAATATAAACACAGATTCCAAGCTGTCACCTATAAAGCAGTTATTAAACTTTCTGGTGATCAGCAGTCTCTAGGAAATAATGTATGTAACTGCACTCCTCTCACCATGGAAAACAGAAGCACTAATCCCAAGATGACTACTGACAGGCAGAATGTGGGCTCTCAAATAACTGGTGATCTTGCAATAGATGCTTAAAGGTAAGATAATAAAAATGATTTATCCTAAACACTGCAGTGTGCACTAGAGGAATTAGATGTGAAAGTAGGTAACTTAAGTTTTACCTGTCTAAAAAGTTAAGTTTTAGTGGAGAGTCACTATTTTTAAAACAAGATAGATTGAAAGGGGGTGATCACTTTTGTATTCTGGTACTATGGAATACAGTAGGATGGCCAATAAATTTAAATAGTTGAAGAGGAGTGATTTCTTAAAATGATAATTTTTTGCTTACTCATACAAGCCAGTAAAAGCAGAGAGGAAATAAGATATATGTTCACATTAACATAAGGGGCAGCAACTAGAAATACAGTGGTGTTAAAGAATACAACAGTAACTGGGTGGTAGGGTAGGTAAAATTATTTCTGCCTGACTTACAAGAGACAGAGCTGTGGTCTCTTTTCAAGTTTTAATATGCATTAAAAGCAGAACACAAGTAAAACAAGGTAAAGAAAACACATCACAGTGTTCAAAATAGAAAAAAGGCAATAAAGTAATACAAAATACAACAAATAAAAATCAAACTAACCTTTCCCTCACAGCAAAGTGTAGCAGAGTCTGGGTGAGCCTTTCTAGTAAAGCTCTGAAATGTTTTATTTTACCCCTTAAATAGAAGGTTTAGTTCCTAGCTCCACCCCCTCAGTTCACAGATAATTAACCTTAACTGGCTTGACTCGACACTCATTAGACCCATTATAGAGTACAACACCACTTTTGGAATGTACCTCACAAGACATCTGTAGCAGCTGGAAAGGCCACAGAAGTATCTCATAAAGACGATTACTAGCCTCAAACAGAAGCCCTGCAGTGACCATCTCAAAAAACTCTAGCTTTACTCTGTAGCATATCGCCAGGTGATCTCTGCCTAACATATAAAGCTATGTCAAACCCAGAGCTGTTGGACATGCTACACCTAAAAAAATCCCAATCCCCCTGAGCTACATGCTCTAGGGACCTAAACCTCATCACCACAATAAACAGGACATGCTGGAGGGATAGATTCCTGTCCCAGAGTCTTCCCATACTCTGGAACAAGCTACCCATCTATGTCAAGCAAAGTTCCTCAATAGCACTCTTCAAGGAAAATCTTGATGAGTAGATGGGAAATAGGAAATACACCCTGGGGATTACTTCTGCGGCTCTGCTCGACAGGGGCACAGGAAAATAACTTTCTTGGGTGGTGTAAGCCAGGGAATTGTGTTGGCTAGGCTTATTTAGGCCCTTGGGCCGATAGCCTAGTACCTACCTATGAACCTATGAACCTATGAGTAATGACTGCAGAGAATCCTAAAAGCACAAACTGTATTGGAGGGTTAAAACTGATTATTTTGACTTAGTACACAAATACAGGATCAGCT
Organism: Protopterus annectens; assembly: GCF_019279795.1. Lineage (NCBI taxonomy): Eukaryota > Metazoa > Chordata > Ceratodontiformes > Protopteridae > Protopterus > Protopterus annectens. The sequence continues at coordinate 762,193,894 of NC_056730.1, forward strand.
TGGGATGATTTCAAGAGTTTGTCAATCAGACATGCATAATTATAGATACTGATGATACTCAGTTGTGATTTGAGGGGCACTCAGTATCAATCACTGAAGTAACTGATAAACTCCATATGAACCCTGTACTGAAAGAGAGAACTGTTCATTTTCTACTGATGATTTGCCTTCTGTTACTTCAACTTGTGTAAAATTTAACAGTAGACAGGATTTCATCTGTTTGGAAGCCTATTGGATTATTCCAAATAAAGAAAGCCCATTCTATAGCTGAATTTTCAAAAAGCACTTTTGGTATTTACTAAACGTATGCCATCACATTCATTGATTAATGCTAGGCTAATTGGCCTTGTCAGCCTTCCCAACTACTCACTGTGAGAATCAAAACCTGCACCTTGTGTTTGTAAGGTAAATAACTTACTTATTATGCCAACTTCCTACAGACAGTTAAAATTAACTATCCTGAAGATTGGACCTATTTAATAAGTCATCCTGTATCCAGATCAAGATAGTGTATAAAATGGTGCAAAAACTCTGAGCCAATGTGTACAGCTTTCTTTAAATATGAAGGAAGCATACTTAGCCATGCTTGCAAAGGCTTAACACTCTTAACAGTCTAGAAGCCTAAAGTAATGCTTCTTAAAATAAAACCTGCTTATCCCCATGGTCCTCTTCAATTTCAGGATCATCAGGACTGAGTAATCCTATAGTCTGGTATATGTGTGCCTGTAGCTGGCACTCTCAATCCATCAAGTTGTATCACATTTTAAAAATGCCAGCAGCTATAAAGACAACAGCAACTGGGGAGAAAGCAAATAATTCAGTGGCCATTACCATGAAGGATCAGATCGTCTTTGGGCTGTAATAGGTATATTGTCTAAATGGACTGACATTCCTGGATCATTGATAAAAGTAGGAAAGCACACATGGCAGTATGGAGGCCTAGCCATGAGGCAAAAAGAAAACTGAGGACCATTACAGTGTGCTTCCAAATTTTTGAGATTAAAGAAAGATCATAAGGGAGCTCCTGAAGTCTGAGGAAAAAAAACTGATGGCAGGAAACAACAGAACATTTGCCGATCAAAATTTTTCATTTGAGATGAGAGCCAAGAGGAATGCCTTTTGTCCCTGATATTAAAACCTTTAAGGAAAAAGGCATGAGGTGGAGATATCCATATCTAGAAGTTCTGAGAATATTATTGCCGGGGACTGTAAAGACATTTATTGACCCTAAACAGGCAGTGGATTTTTTGGGAAAATCAGCAGACCATAGGCTGAACAAGGCTGAAACAGAAGTGCCCACAGAAAAGAACTGCCTATCAGTGACTAAGAGGATATGAGACAGACTAGTGGCCAAGCAAGATATTTCCCCTGTCTTTAGAAGGCAGCAACATCTCAAGGAGAAAATGAAAAATATTAGAGAGGCAAGAAAGAAAAAGATAGGACATGCATTAATAATGTCTGGAGTGTATTCTGATTTTATGTGACCAAATTAGACACCAGGGGAATTGGAAAGTGGGAAGGAGTTTTATTTATAATATTTTCTTGGACAGACTGGACATTTTGTAACAAGAATTGTGGTTTATTTTTCTGCTATACCAGATAAAAAGGAGGAGTGGTCCAAAACATGACAGTGACCATATTCAGTATGGAGGCGGATCATTGATCTTTAACTTGCATTGAAAATGGACAGTAGGCTAACAAGGTAATAGAGAATTACCATTGTGGCAATATCAGACCAAATATATCAGACTTCAAAACCTAATGACTGATAATTTGCTTGAGTTTGTCCCCTTTGTTTCTTGTTCCTTTTAATATTTTTGTGGAGGAAGGAAGAGTCATTCAATTCCCAGCTATATGGAAATTATTAGAAGTAAAAAACCTTGGTTAGCAGAGTGATTCAGGCCTGGAATTGAAATATGTTGGTTGGGGATGGAAGTGACAGATCCCTTATCACTGGCTGGGTATTTAAGACATTCTACTACTACAGAAGGTTAGGAGACATTGACTGATACTTTTGGTTCATAATTGTTTTTGTCTTAAACTAGGAGCAATGATTTAATTGCTATTTATGTTAAATCCATTTATGTAGCCCTGGGTAAGTGAGGCCTTGTTTCTTTTCTTTACATAACTGCAGTGAATAATGTTAATTTGAAATTTGAAGTAGGGTGATTTTTTCACTGCAATTATTAAATGACTTGTATAAGTGAGGGGTTTGGGGGGGATTTAGCCCAGACCTCAAGGAATAGTGATGGGCCATACGACTGAGTTTTCTTGTCACAAAGGCAGGGGAGGGAAGCATTGATTGAAGCGAAAAATATTGGAGCAGGCCTGTAGGTCATCAGGAAAGGTGGAAGACAGTGGATTGATGATTACAAGACACCAAGGGATAATGGTTAAGTTGTCAATTTATACTATTGTCTGGGAATTGGATAGTTTGGACAAGCACGGCAAGAGTTGTGGCTTTGCTGGACTGACCCAAAACATGGAAGTGGGTCACTGATCTTCAGCCTGCATTGAAAATAGACAGCAAATTTACAACATAGCAGGGAATGACCACTACATACATACATACATACATACAAATATTTCAAGCATGAGCATTAATGCCCTTCTAGCTTGCTAATATACTCAAATACTTGTTCCCATGATAAGTATCCAGGCTGTTCTTAAAAATATCTAAACTAGTACTTGTTTTAATGCAATTTGGTAATCTGTTCCATGCATCAGCTACTCTGTCCGAGAACCAATTAGTACACTTGTCATTCCTATAGAATCTCCTACATAGGTTGTCTGATGATTCTCTGATATTTTTGTTAACCCCAAACATTCCCAGAAATAGTTGTCACTAAATGCCCTATATACTTTAATAAGATCTCCTCTTAGATATCTGTAAGAGACACTGTACAAGTTCAGATATTTTAGTCTTTCATAATAACTTAGATGTTCACATCCATGGATGCCCTATAGTTCTATAACTAACATTAACCAATTGGTTGATATGAGTAGAAAAACTCATAGCTGAATCTACCCATATACCCAAGTCTTTAAATGAGTCTACAGTTTCAATGTCTGTGTGCTGTATTAAATGTTCACCTTTCAATTTATGCCTACCAAATCTCATATGCTTAGTTTTTGATGTATTTGTCAGCATATTATTCTCCTGTGCCCAAATGTTCAATTTAGTAAAGTTATTTTACAGACATGCCTTATCTGTAACACATGTAATCAGTTTACCCAATTTCAGATCATCTGCATATAGACTGTAGAACACCTCAGATGAAAATGTTAGAGCATTGTGGGACACCCTGACTGTAACCAAGGCTTTCGCCTGTCCAGTTGCTGTATGATACTTGCCATGTCCTATTTGTAAGCCATGCAGCTATCCATCTTATCAAGAGTACATCAATCCCTAGTTGGACTAATTTATTGATCGGTGTTATGTGTAAGACCCTGTCAAATGCTGAAGTTAGATCTGTATAAATTACATCATGGCACAATTTTTCATTCATAGCTGTTATTATATTGTTATAGAACATTATGTTATAGGTGATAATAGATCTGTTTTTAACATATGCATGCTGATATATGATTTCATTTCCCAACCTATCCAGTTCTGACAATAACATATCCAGTATTACCTTCTCCATTATTTTTCGACAACATGAAAGTAGACTTAGTATGACTCTGGGTTTGTCCTACTCTCCTTTCCCTTAAATACAGGTTTAATAAGCACACATCTCCAATCTTGAGGGTTATCCCCATATTTATATGACCTAGTAAATAATAGATATAATGGTACTGTAAGTTCTTGCTGAAGTGTTCTCAGGTCATTGTTAATAATTCCGTCTCCTCCATGTGCTTTGTTTGGATCCAGTGTGTGCAGTTATTTTTCCATATAATCTAAACTGATTCCAGTATCTGGGGTTACCTGGATGTCACTATGCAACTTGCCATCCCTTTTGTGGAGCCAAACTTTTTTGCCTAAGATTTTGTAAATATATCTATAATCTTCTGTCTGAGAATAAATTTTAGAATCTGCATACAGTATATCAATTTGTATGTCTTTACTCCTTTCACATTTTATGTATCTATAAAAAGGTTTCCTATTACAGTCAATATCTTTATATAAATTTCCTTAAAATTTTTCTTGATCTTGACTCACACTGTGCTTAATCTGTTTGTCCAGCTAGTTTATTTCAGTTTTCAAAGTTGTAGTTCAACCTCTCTTCCATTTCTTATATTTTATGTCTCTCACCTTAATCAGATATCTTGTTTTTATGGAAATATATCCTCCTGATGTTTTATGTCTAGATCCTGATGTTAAACATTTTTTTGACTTTTTGCACTCAAACAATTTCTCTTTCAAAACTTTCCACATTCCATCTGCAGTTTTTTTTCCATTAAACACTTCACTCCAGTTAGTTTTACATAGTGACTGTTTTACTTCTCTATAATCTGTAATTAATCTTTTGTGCATTGGCTTAGATTTCAGTTTGGCAGAATTATCTAGCAACAAATTAACCTTTATAACCCCATGATCACTGCACATCAATGGTGGTAAAACTTGACTTGAGGTTACAGTAATTTCTTTGGGGACATAAACAATGTCTAGTATGTTCTGTCCCCTAGTAGTTTTTTTTACAATCTGAAGCAATTGCTGTTCGGAATGTACGCTGTGAATAATTTCCTTACTAATGTAGAATCAATATTATTCCAGTCTGTTTCTGGTAAATTTAAGTCCTCAGCAAATATTATTCTTCCCACATGTGTTTCATGCAAGAAATGTATGAATTCTTCTAGGTCATCTCCACTTGACTTTGGTGGTCTATACACTTCAACAATTGTTGTATGTTCCAGGGTTGCCTTTATTATCACAGTTACAGAGTCTATAGTATTGGTATTATTGAACATGTAATAATCACAGGTCTCAAAGCTATCTTTAATCCCTATCATAACACCTCCACCTGATTTTTGTAAGAATGTATGTTACAGTAAAAACATTTATACCCTGACAGAATTGGTTTCCAGTCATTGTTCTTTAACCATGTTTCACAAACAATAACATCAATCTTGTGGAAACACAGCAAATTTTCCAATACAAACTTTATTATTAATGGTCCTAGCATTAACAACCATCAGAGAGGCATCAAATGTTGCTATCTGCGGGCTGTTAAATTTTTGACACGGCAAAAATCCTGCCTAGTGTTTGTCAAATATTGTGAAATATCTGCTGCAAAAATTCTCTTCCCTCATCTAGACAAATGCGCATCATCCTGTCTAAGCACATGTGTGCCCAGAACAAGGCTTGGATGCTCTATACATTTCCATTTTTTAAAACAGGGCATTTTTTCCATGTAGGTATTTACCCAAAAAATCTTTTCATTTACAGTGACCTGACTATCCTTTCTCTAGGTGATTTGTGAAAAATACCACCTAATACCAGTACAAGCAATACTATCTAAGAGGGCTGTCAGTTCCCTACTAACAGTCAGAGAATCCTAGCGGGTGACATAATTTGTACCAACATGAATAAAAACAAAGCCATACTTCCTTACATTAAGGCATTCTAAAGCTTGTCTCACATCTTCTATTTTCACTCCTGGCAAGCATAACACTTTCGATGTTCATTATAATCTCACCAAATATACGTATCAGTTCCTCTAATAATTGAATCTCCGATTACAAGAATATCTTTGCTGGCCAGCACTGAAAAATCTTCAGCTTCTAATACAATAATATCCACTCTATCAGTTGTTACAAAGGATAGCTCTTCACCACTATTAGTCTTATTAATCCTGCTGTTTTCATTGTGTACTAAATTCTCATCCAGCTTGTGTTGTAATGCCACAGCTTGAGTCATGTAGTCAACGTCTGTCTTTCTCCTCTTTTTATCTTACAGTAATGCTCTTCAATCCTTCCACATTCAGTTTTGATTTCTTCCTTTTCACCTGCCCCTTATCTCTTTTTTTCTACCTTCTCCATTGGAAAGATGGTGCCTGTAGACTGAAGGTTTTCAGATAGAAAAATATCATCATTTCCTGTAACCTGTGCGTTACATAACATAGCAGTGTCCTTTTTATTATGTATTCTCTTTCCTTTACAGTCATTAATTAATTTCTTTTTCTCCCTTGTTATTTGTTGTGAACTTTTTCCTTTCTTTCTTTTTTTGTTTCCTTCTAAGCAAACTGGATCCTCAGATTGCTGAATACTTACATCCAGAATTCCATAGTTGTCAGTGGCATCATCTTGTTTCATAGGGGTTGAATGATCTTTGCAGAAAATAGATGCATCATTTCCTAAATGTGTTCTGTTTCTTCTATGCCTAACATTATTTTGCTCATCAGTCCAGTCATTTATACATGAAACAACAGTTCTCCAAGTCATGCCAATTGCACAAGTGCAATCATCATCATTAAGTCTAGATTTACTTCTAACAATGGTAAACAAATCATCCAACTTTTTACACAAGGAACACAGATCACCAGTGTTATCAGATGTTACCTTTAAATATGTATAGCATTTATTACACTGTATAAGATATTTGTGCATTAGCAAATCATTAATTGCATACTCATTTAAAGAATCCATATTCAGCTTTAAATGAATTCAATATTACAAAAGAAAAGATCAAAATCAGTAACCGGAGAATTCAAAGAAAACTTAAATCAACTTCTATGACAAAAAATAACACCAGCAATATACAACTAAATAAAGTACAGTAAGTTGTTCTGACCATACAAGTTCTTCAAGCCAGATATAAGTTGTAATTCCTTTACATTGCTATCACTCGCAGTAGCACTTGCTTCTGACAATGAAGATAAATACATCACAAACCAAGATGGGATTTTTCAGATGTGCTCAGGATTTTCCTCTCTGCAGTATATGTACATTTATAGCTGTTTAGGGCCCTTGGGGTGGCTAGAGTTTGCCTCTCTAAACCCTATTCCTTTCTAACAACCAACAGTGAAATTAAAGGTAAAACAATAAAATATGAATCAAAGTAAATCTTGTTAACAAGCAGCCGCTTCATATCTAAAAAGAGTGAAAAACAGCAATAACAAATATAATATAAATTCAAATAAATCTTCTCTTACCAATCAACTTCACAGTAAGTCACAAATCAAGAAAGGATTATTTAGATATGCTGTGATGGTTCTGTAATCATGGGCTGAATATATTCCACTTTAAATTATAATGATGGCTGCTTTGCTTGGGCTTCTCCCTTTTGTCTCTTTTACCTTTTCTAATGGGGGAAGGAAGATGAGGATGGTATTTTTTTTCTTTTAAGGGATGGTTGGGTGTTGCTATAATGGTTAAGTCATATACACAAAGTACAGGATTTGATTCTTACTTTTGGGGAAATTGGTTAGGCTTACGATGGCCTGCAAGGGCAACTAGCCTACTACTTATCTATGATCCTACACTATTCACAGCTATGCAGAGAATAAGAGAAGTAGAAAATAATGGTTGGTAAAGTGATTACGTTCTGGATTTGAAATACAACAAGCAGGGATGAAAGTGATAGATTCTTTTTCAATGGCTTGGCATTTAAGACCTTCTGTTACAATAGAGGTGGTGGAGATGGACTGATTGTTTTGGCATGTCATTGTTTTTTTTCTCTTAAACTTGTAGTAATAATTAATTGCTATCTCTTTTAAAACCATTTGAATAACCCTGGGTAAATTGAACATTATTTCTTTCCTTTACATAATTGACATGAACAGGGTTAATGCGAAATTTGCAGAAGGTTGATTTTTCACCTCAACTACTAGGCATCTCTTTGTGTACAACCAAGGGGTGGGTGGTGGAATTTGCACAGCTATGAAGGAAGAGTAACAGGCTAAACATTTCTATTTTTTTCCCAAAGGTAGGAAAGAGGAGGAGTGATTGAAGTGGAGAATGTTTGGAAAGTCTGTAGGTCAAAGGGGATGGAGGTAGATTGTGTATTGGTGATTACAGGATATCAGGAGAATACTCTTTGAGTTAAGTTATACTATATTTATAAGATGTTTAAAAAAGGTGTGGTGAGAGATAAAAATGATTGATAGTAAGAAATAAAAAAGTAACACTGTCAGTCAAAGACACAGTGAATGCCACTATAATCATAGTGGCATTCACCGTGTCTTTGATTGACAGTGTCACTTTTTTATTTGTTTGTTTTGTTGCACTGATTTTTGAGACATAACTCATTCATATTTTTGATAGTAAGAAATATTGATAGCCCTTCATTCTTAGATTCCTTGGTAGGGAAGAAATAATTAGAGGAACATGTATATATATATATATATATATATATATATATATATATATATATATATATATATAGATATATTGTTTTTTTAAGAAATAAGATAGGGTGAGTCTATAAAGAAAGGTTATAAGGAGTCATTAATAGGTTTTTGGAATATAGTACATTCTGGTGTATTCAAAAGAGTAAAAAACATTCCCCACTATGGGGGAAAAAAAGAAAGATGGCTTTTTGTAGCCCAAGGGGCCCTGGGTGCTTACTAGCTCAGCTGATGATTGCTGCTGAAAGCACAGAGTTTTGGACTAGTAATGGAGGCAAGGTAAGGTAATATTATTCTTTTGACATATAATGTAGAAAGCATAAGGAGTTCATGGGAAGTGTGAATAGACCAGGATTGGGTTTTGGCTATTTTGTGTGTTTTCTTCTTTTTACCCCATAGATTAGAAAATAGTGTGGATATGGTTACTTTGTCAAAAGAGTTGGGAAGGATGATGTATGGAGGTCAGGTTAGAAGTCACATGTTTAAACCAGAAGGATAGGATTTAGGGAATGAATAGCTTAATTGGTTATTTGGCAGAAGGAAGGGGTGCAGAGCTGAAAATGATATAGGAGCTGGATGGGGTATTTCAAATGGAACACACACTGTTACTGTCATGAGACAGGTCAACACCAAGTGGGGGGATAGCCTGCAATAGATGGAGATACTGAATGTAAATATGTACATAGTTTTTGTGGGGGGGGTTGATCTTAGGGGTAAAGAGAAAATATGGAAAGTGCTAGAAACAAATATCGACATTTGAAGGAAAGAGAAACAAGAATTGGTAGAACAAATCATGGTTAAGATACAAGGAAAAAAGGTGAGTCACTCTGCAGATGGAAATAGCCTGGTGTTCGGTATAGCAGTTACAACAGAACCAAATAATGGATAGCTAAACCAAAATGCTACATGGTCTTGAGATGCCTATAATTCTTCACTATTAGTAACATGACAACTTAAGCTGAAAATCCAATAATAGCTGTAAAATGTTAAATAAAATATCAAAACACACCAACGATACAACTCCAATTCAGTTAAGCGCTTTCACCCACACACATATGGGCTTCATCAGAATTGAAGAATAGTACTAAAACTTTCATAATTTAAAAACTTTTTGGCGCCACAAAATAAAGAAATCATTTAAAGGTACATACGCATACCTAACAAAAATCCTAATATTTCTAATGTAACATGCACAACATATATAGTTGATTAAAACATAAATTCTCTTACAATACTCAACTGTACATTTTGAGTAATGGTTTGATAGAAATAAAATCATTTAATCCTGGGGGTGTAGTGGAATCTGTTAATATCTGCCACCACATTTCTTTATACAACAATAATGTCTTAAAATCTCCACCCCTTGGATTTGATTTAATACTATCTATTATAGCAAATTTAAAGGTGTGATTGTCACCATTCTTTTGTATGTGATTAAACAAAGCATTTTTTTCATCCTTCTTCTTAATGCAGTACAAATGATCGTAAATCCGTTTGCTGAACTGCCGATCTGTCTTACCTATATAGTAAGCCTTACATGAACAGCAGTTAGCTATATACACTATTACCCTTTGATTTGCAGTTCCCTTGCTTAAATCTTATATAAGTCTTGTTGATGTTACTTAATTTTATACCTTCACCTTCATTAATAGAGGAACATAAATTACATATACAACACTTCTTAGTATGTTTACTGATGGGATTAGAAATAATAGGACCACATTCTAAGTATTTTTTAATGTTAGGCCCCATTTTATTAACAAATAATGGGTGACTACCTACTATCTTCATAACCTCTTCATCAGCTAAAATTATTTTCCAATTAGAAGTAATAATGTCTTTGATTTTGAATGTGTGAGGTCCATATTCTATAACACAAGCTCTATTAAAATTTGTAGTTGGCTCCAGTTGATTGTTGAAGTTACTACCTGTGTGTTCATTGTTATTCATATTAAGTCCCAATAATGGTACATATTTTTTGCCCCACTCCTTCATTACCTGTATATTTACTTTAGACAGCATTCGTGGATCATAACCTCTATCAAGAAATAGCATCTTAATATATTCTGTTTCATCCACCACATCAGTGTATAAAGAAGTCATTCTTATAGCTCTGATTAGTTGTCCCTTCCTTAGCAATTTTTTGGGGTGATTGCTGGAATATTCTAAATAATTGTTAGAAAATGTGTTCTTCCTGTATATTCTAGATTGAAAATTTCTTCCATCTTTATAGATCCACGTATCTAAGTACGCCAAACCTTCATAGCTAATTTTGGAGGTAAACTTCAAATAACTACTACTCGAATTTATAAAAGTAATAAATTCTTGAAAGTTATCCAATGTACCCTCCCATAGTATATAGATATCATCCAAAAAATGGGAGTAATACTTAATGTCCTTCATAAACGTATTCTGAAATATAGTGGATTCTTCCCATTGCAACATGACCAGGTTTGCAAATATGGGGGCACATGCCACCTCCATTGCTACCCCTCTGATCTGTTTAAAATACTCACCCTCATAAAAAATATAATTATGCTCAAGAACTATACTCATCATATCTATAAGAAGACAAGCTTGATCCCAATCTATTTCAGCATATTTTTTGATGCTGTCTGCAAAAGCATTTAATCCTTCGTTCTTAGGTATACAGGAAAATAAATCAATGACATCTATGGTAGCAAATAAGATGTCTTCTTTGTAAGATTTAATGGGAAAGTTCTTCAAAAACTCCTATGAATATTTCACAAGGTGTGGAATTTTGTTGTAAATGTGTTTCAAAGAAATATCTATCGCTACTCCTAATGGGAAAGTTTTGGATCAACTGCCGGATACAATAGGATGAAAAGGTGGGTCATCTAACTGTTTATGAATTTTTGGAATACCCACCAAAGAAGCTACTACTGGATCTTCAACTTTAATGTAATTATAAGTGTCATTGGTAATCCGATTGTCTATCCAAAACTCCTCAATGTGAAGGTCAATTTTTTTATAAGCTACATTAATCTCATTTAAGGAAACTGCTTCATAGTTTCCTGAAGAATGTAATAAATCAAAGATTTTTGAAGCATATACCATACTATCGTAAATCACAATCCCACCCCCTTTGTCGGGTTTCATTACCCGAATAGTTCTATCATTTCTCAAATCATTCAATAATTTAAATTCATCCCTTGATAAATTAGACTTCATTTTAGAGTCACATATCTTGTTCTGTAAATTATATATCTGTTTAGTTACTACCTTATCATATATAGAGATGGTGGGATTCATCAATGGCATGAAATTGCTTTTCTTTTTTAGTGATTTTATGTCCTTATCTTTACTAATGAATTGTTGAACTATATCTGTACTGTGTGTATTCCGAAACATCACTGCCAAATTTAATTTCCAGATATATAATTTAAATTCACTAAGGCAATCTACTATTTTAAAATTTGCTGTTGGTACATATTTCATACCCTTAGAAAATAACTGGAAGTGGGTCAAACTAAGTGGGAGTTCCGTATAATTATATATTTTAAAATTCTTATAGCTGTTAATAACACCTTTCCTTATAATGGTTGGCTCATCCTTACTACTCGGATTTAGCTCACCCCTCTGAACATTCCACGTTAAATTTACCAATTGTTGTTGCGTCCCATATTTTTCATTGTATTGCCCGATTGGTAATATTGATGTTTCCTCCAGTTCCCTCCCATTTCCAGTCTCTCTGATGGTATTGTTGTGCGTTGTCCCGAAAATTTGAATCTCTATCACCTTGTTTGTGATATATACTATCAAGATCTACCTGAGTGTTTTTATATTTAAAATCAAAATGTTTTTGTCCCAATTATATACCACACCTTTTTTATATTGTTCCTTGTTCCTTTGTAATTTTTTATTTTTCCTGCTTTGTGCTTTTATACTATTGGCCTCAGCCATATTAAATTGTTTAATATATAAATTTTCCCACTGTACAAATAATATATCCTTTACAATTACTTCATTCAATTTTTCAACCTCATGCATCATTTTAACCAGTTTTTCATTGTTATATTTAATCAACTTCTCCATGTATTGCATACCAATCTGATCAAAAAAACTGTTAAAATCAGCTTTTATATCATCATTCAAAGCCAAACCCATTGGGAACTTGAAAAATCTCAGTCCCATGGGTACTATACCAGACTTAATACATTTTAATAAATATGCATTATCAAGTTTTATACTATTGATGTTGTTAAGTTTTTTACCCAATGTATATATAAAGTCCTTGAGAGTTCCTTTGGGTATCTTATCTACATTTGAAATTTCAGGATGGTTGTCAAATTCATAACCACAATTACTCTCTAAAAAATTCTTTAAAAAAACATATTTGTCCTGTTTCTTATTATTGTTATTAGAATGTTCATGCGCTGAAACAGTACCTTTGTCATGCTGCTGAGAAACTCCTGAATGAACATAGGTTCTCTGTGGCATGACTCGTTTGGGTTTGGCACCCATCCATTTAATTTCATCATCCGAATCCCCAAACGAAAAATCAAAGGTGTAATCCATTACACCCATCTGACTGCTGTTACGTTGTAAATTGTGTGAAAAATGTGTAGGTAAATCTATCAAATCAATACCTCCACATTTGTTTCCTTGTCCATTTGGTATTTCGGGTGTTCCTGATACTGGCAAAGTGAAACCCTCATTACTGTTAGTAGAATTGGCCCGCTCCTCTCTGTGCTTACGATCTTCAACAGATTTGCTGACTGCGCCAAAAACTTTAGTTTATTTAGAATTAAAATCATTTAATGCGATGTGACTTGTGCCTGGTTGTTGTGTTCCTAAATTAGTTAACAGGGATGTCAATTTTTGCAATTCACCCCTTAGTTCGCTAAGCTCAGCTTGCAATTTGGCCATAGTTAAAGTTTCAGTTGCCGGTACATTAACAAGTTCAGCGTCCCCATCAGACTCCATAGCAAAACACTGTATAACAGCCTGGTGTTCGGTATAGCAGTTACAACAGAACCAAATAATGGATAGCTAAACCAAAATGCTACACGGTCTTGAGACACCTATAATTCTTCATAGATTCATGGGAATTTTTGAAGAACTTTCCCATTAAATCTTACAAAGAAGACATCTTATTTGCTACCATAGATGTCATTGATTTATTTTCCTGTATACCTAAGAACGAAGGATTAAATGCTTTTGCAGACAGCATCAAAAAATATGCTGAAATAGATTGGGATCAAGCTTGTCTTCTTATAGACATGATGAGTATAATTCTTGAGCATAATTATATTTTTTATGAGGGTGAGTATTTTAAACAGACCAGAGGGGTAGCAATGGGGGCGGCATGCGCCCCCATATTTGCAAACCTGGTCATGTTGCAATGGGAAGAATCCACTATATTTCAGAGTACGTTTATGAAAGACATTAAGTATTACTCCCATTTTTTGGATGATATCTATATACTATGGGAGGGTACATTGGATAACTTTCAAGAATGTATTACTTTTATAAATTCGAGTAGTAATTTGAAGTTTACCTCCAAAATTAGCTATGAAGGTTTGGCATACTTAGATACGTGGCTCTATAAAGATGGAAGAAATTTTCAATCTAGAATATACAGGAAGAACACATTTTCTAACAATTATTTAGAATATTCCAGCAATCACCCCAAAAAATTGCTAAGGAACATATTCAAGGGACAACTAATCAGAGCTATAAGAATGACTTCTTTATACACTGATGTGGTGGATGAAACAGAATATATTAAGTCACTATTTCTTGATAGAGGTTATGATCCACGAATGCTGTCTAAAGTAAATATACAGGTAATGAAGGAGTGGGGCAAAAAATATGTACCATTATTGGGACTTAATATGAATAACAATGAACACACAGGTAGTAACTTCAACAATCAACTGGAGCCAACTACAAATTTTAATAGAGCTTGTGTTATAGAATATGGACCTCACACATTCAAAATCAAAGACATTATTACTTCTAATTGGAAAATAACTTTAGCTGATGAAGAGGTTACAAAGATGGTAGGTAGTCACACGTTATTTGTTAATAAAATGGGGCCTAACATTAAAAAATACTTAGAAAGTGGTCCTATTATTTCTAATCCCATCAGTAAACATACTAAGCAGTGTGGTATGTGTAATTTATGCTACTCTATTAATGAAGGTGAAGGTATAAAATTAAGTAACATCAACAAGACTTATATAAGATTTAAGCAAGGGAAATGCAAATCAAAGGGTATAGTGTATATAGCTAACTGCTGTTCATGTAAGGCTTACTATATAGGTAAGACAGATCGACAGTTCAGCAAATGGATTTACGATCATTTGTACTGCATTAAGAAGAAGGATGACAAAAATGCTTTGTTTAGACACATACAAAAAAATGGTGACAACCACTCCTTTAAATTTGCTATAATAGATAGTATTAAATCAAATCCAAGGGGTGGAGATTTTAAGACATTATTGTTGTATAAAGAAATGTGATGGCAGATATTAACAGATTCCACTACACCCCCAGGATTAAATGATTTTATTTCTATCAAACCATTACTCAAAATGTACAGTTGAGTATTGTAAGAGAATTTATGTTTTAATCAACTATATATGTTGTGCATGTTACATTAGAAATATTAGGATTTTTGTTAGGCACGCGTATGTACCTTTAAATGATTTCTTTATTTTTTTGGCGCCAAAAAGTTTTTAAATTATGAAAGCTTTAGTACTATTCTTCAGTTCTGATGAAGCCCGTATGTGTGTGGGTGAAAGTGCTTAACTGAATTGGAGTTGTATCATTGGTGTGTTTTAATATTTTATTAAACATTTTACAGCTATTACTGGATTTTCAGCTTAAGTTGTCGTGTTACTAATAATGAAGAATTATAGGCATCTCAAGACCATGTAGCATTTTGGTTTAGCTATCCATTATTTGGTTCTGCAGATGGAAATGTAGGAAGTGGAGAATGGTCACTAAAATAAACCATAGATTTTCTGAAATTTAAGATTAAGGCCTGCAATGTAAATGGATTGGATTACAAAGTAAAGAGAGAAATAGTATTTTCACATATGAGACAGTCCAAAGCATAAATACTAACAGTGCAAGAAATACATTTTAATTCAACAGAACACTTGTGGGATGAAAAAACAGAGAGAGGAGAGTGGTCACATTCTTAAGGATGATATTTCCTTCGTTAGTTGATGCTAGCATGGGGAATCAAATGGTCGGTTTGTAGGCATAAAAGGGAGGATTCAATAGAGAAAAGTAAACATTATCAGTGTATATCCCCTTAAGGTGCATATCAAAGAGTTATGAAGTATATTGGGAAAATCGGTCCAGTTTCTGGAACGGATAACAATCTGTTTAGGAGATTGGAATAATATAGTTGAAAGAGAGGAGACTTAGTCTTGCCTAAGGCTAAAGAAAGTGACAAAGGAAGGTATGCTTAAGAGATGAGTTTAGATATGCTACCTGTTCCACTAAACATAGTAGTTGGTCTATGATTGACAGAAGTTATATAATAAAGGAGCATATGAAACTCGTATAACAAGTAAGAAAAGATCCTCTGACATTCACAGACCATGCAGTTACAGGGATTATGATTGCACTAGGAGAAGAAATTAAATTAAAAAGTCACTGTAGAGTTTCAACATATTGGTTAAATGATGAAAGGGAGTAAAAGACATTATACAGTATTAAAGAAGTTTTAAATCATCAAAGATAAATACAACTGGGATGAGATAAAAAAGACCATTAAGTCATTCCTACTGCAAAGACAGCTGAGGATGGAAAAAGACAGAATGAGGGAAGAAAGCAAAGCAAATGAGAATGAGGAAGGAGTTAAGTGAAGCAGAAAAAATAGGAGGTGGGGACAGAAAGAAAGGGAGAGACAGAGAAAGAGAGAGAGGATGAAAGAAAAAGCACCAGGGTGGGAGGATAAAAATATGGAATATAAGTATAGCAGTGGAGAGATAGCAGCTTTTTAGAGTTTCATACAAAACAGCAAAGGCAGTATCAGTGAGGCTGTGACAGCAGAAAGTTGGGAGAAGAATACATGAGTTAAAGGATGCAATACAAGTCAAATGAAGATTACAGCTAGTGGACATTTTAAAAGGTTTCACGAAAGCTATCAAAAGCCATACAAAACAGAAGGTAGCTAGTTGGAACAGGTTTAAGTGAGAAGGTAGGTTTCTGACTGGGGGGATAGTTGAGTTTCGATGAGTGATAAGTCTAACTTAGTTTACTAATAGAGTCAATAAAAAAGGAATTAAATATGGTGGCAGTTTCCAGAGGAGTTTTGTTAGTACAGGGGTTAGGTGAAGAGGGTTTGCTAGGATGTAGGATATTATTTATAGTGTTCAAAATTTTTGGTGGGATTGCTTTGATGGATTAACTCGGGTTTTAGATAAAATGTTATCATTGTTGATATGTTTTGTTGTTAGATTTTGAAGTTCTTTATAAGTCTGGAGATAAATAGAGGATTTTGTTTTAAGCCAAAGTTTCCAAGCACTGTCTATCCTGAGCATAAGTGAATGAGTGGATTGGATCAGTTAGGATACAAAGAGAGATTTTACTCTGAATTTCCTAATGGGAGCTAGGGAGCTAAGTAGATGAAGAAAAATATGATTAAATTTGAGTACAGCATCATTAAGGGATAAGTAAATTAGGAAAGACTAGTTTATATTAGAGAGCATGTTTTTCTTAAATATTTCAGGACTGAAATTAGAGAAGCTATGACAGTATTTATATTTGTGAGACCTAGTTTGTTGAAGGGAGAATCTTTGAATACAAATATGTGAGTGGTCACTTATGGAATCAGGAAGTGTTTTTGGATGGTGGTAAAGGTCAGGACTGAAAACTAGAATCCAGGCTAAGATAGAGCAATAGTAAGTAGGTTTACTGAGATAAGTGGGTATAGAGATAAGTTGAGAGAAACCATGTAGATTCATTCTATAGTTTGGGGAGCTGGAGGTAAAGATTTGCCAAGCAATGCTTACATCGCCCAGTAAAATACTTTCATTATGTATGTTGTATGTGATCCAACAGAAAATTTGTTCCAAAATAGGGATATTATAGCCTGGAGGTATGTAGATAGCAGCAATAGTAAGAGTTTTATGTACACTGAGTTGTTTACAGTTAACTAACAAGAGTTCTGTAGGATGAAAATTGGGGGGTAAGGTTGGAAGTGGGGACAGGTTAAGTTGATCTGAGTAAAGAATAGCTGCACCTCTGCTTTTTTTATTAAGTCAATCAAGTCTGAAGATATTATGTCCAGAGAAGAAATTCCTTGTCAGAGATGTGGGGTTTGAGCGAAGTTTCAGGGAGGTTTATTATGTCAGGAGAATGTTGAGCAATCAATGCATGAAATTAACTCGTTTGCTAAAAATGCTATGAATATTTAGCGAGAGAAAGGTTATGCACTTAGTAAGCAAAATAGGGTGAAAAGAAAGGAGTTGCAAAGATTTTGTAGTAGAAGACAGGCTAAAGATAGGACCAGGATTAGGGTGAATATCTCCAAAGAGGAGTATGGTATTAGTGAAAAAGAGAGATATAGGCAAAATAAGGTGGAAGAAGTGAATTTTAGGTTTAATTGTACGAGAATATGTCAGGTAAAGATTTTATTTGATGTAGGGTAAGAAAGCATATTCAAGGTATGTAGTAATGAGGGTGAAATAAAGAAAGAGTGATGCTCTTTCAAACCTGTAGCAAATTAATTAGAAGTAGGCAGAAGGTAAGGTTCCCTATTATTTAAGTGAATGTTCAAAATTGCAAACAACGCTTTATTGACAGCTAAATGTATGTTAAAAAGGCCAAATCCCGAAGACACTGAACAGCGATTTTTTTTCCCTAGGAAAAAAAAAAATCACTGGTCCGTTTTCGGGACTTTGCCATTTCCCCCACTGTGATGTGATCTCTGAGTTGGTATATTTAAGTAGGGGGTGGGGGGGGTGAAGCCCTCCAGTTTATTTTGTGTCTGTGTTTTTTTTTTTTTTCTTTTTGCGGACCAGCAATTTTTTTTCCTAGGAAAAAATGAATTACTGTTCCATTTGTTCGGGATTTGGCCTTTTTGACATTTAACTGTTGATATAGTGGCATTCGAAATACTGAACATTTGCTTATTTAACAGGGAAGCGAAGGTATATGAAAGTAATATTAGTTTGACAGGAGGAGAAGTAGGAAAGTGACAGGAGAAGAGGTATGAACAAGAAGGAAAGTAGCATGTTAAGGATGTAAAGAGCTGAGGAGTTTTTTTAGTGTGAATGAGAAAAAGGAGAGTGAATGAGAGGAAAGAAGTAAGAAAAATGACTTATGTAGGAGAGGGTGAGTGCAAGTACAGTATGTAGAGACACAAGTTAGAAGTAGTAGTTAAAAGTTAAAATTAGGTAAGTGGCAAATAGTGAGTATAATGAGAAGAATACAAGCAACAGGAATGCTAAAGGATAAGGGTGCAAAGTTTAATTATTAGAAAATGGTAAGCAGAAAGGAGTTAGAGAAAGGAGAAGAGGGGATATGAGCAATGATCAAAGAGGAAAGTAGGAGAAGGAAAAGGAAGTGTGTGGCAAGATGATAGAAAGATTGTAATTGGAGAAGTGCAAGCGGAAGGGGAGGCATCAAGGGAGGAGTTTGAGGGGGTTAGCTATAAATGTGATGAAAGATGGGGTGGGTCTGAATGGAGTTATGGGGGTTCCTATTACGTTATCAAAACCACACAAAGCCATCAAAGAAGACAGAAAAAACACAATCAGTTAAGAGAAGTTATAAGAGGTCAGTTTCACTACTGCAAGTAAGAGACACATAAAAGCAAATTTAAATGGTAATTCAAAGCATGAGTTTGACCAAACAACAAAAGAGAACACAAAGTAGGCTAAGTTCATGCATTCACATATTACGGACAGTGATCATTTTTTGGGGGGGTACAAAAGTACACACATACTAAAACAGAGACGTAAAGTTAAGATAGCATGGAAAATGGGAGTGGGGAGCCTACAGAAGTAAAGTGTGCAAGCTGCTACCCTACAAAAAAAAATGCACCAGTTAAATAAACTTTAATACTAACTGAAAGAGTGAGACATATATTGTGCAGTAAGTTAGAAATGTAAGCGATTCCAAAGAAAACTTTAACTGGTACAGGGTTTCCAAGACAAGTTCTACGGAGGGGGAATAATCACTGTCCAGGTTTATGTTGAGATGAGCAGAAAGTTTTAAATATAAGCTTTGCCAAAGAACACTGAAATAACTAGTAGAGGGTTTACAAGGCTTGCATTCTGTAGAGAGGGAATACTCACTGGGCAGGATTCACGAAGCCTCCGTGTAAGAGTTATAACTCATACACGGAGGCTGCAGTTAAACGGAGTGATGTCAGCATGCTCTGCATATTAATGACAGCATGCTGAATCACACTGAAGGCCAACACGGTCCGTGTAAGACAGTAGGGGGCGTGTCCGTAGGCCGAGCCCTGTAAGCGGACACGCCCCCAGAAGAGGAAAAGTACCCAAAGGAAACACCCATGACAGAGTCCACGGAAATGTGAATAAATAGAACACAACACATGCCCCCACAGACTATGAACATAAAATAAATATAAATGAACATGTTATCATTTTTTTTTAAACTGTAAAGATGTTTAACCGTGAGTGCGCTCGTTTGCGTGGGCGTGCCCGTAGCGCAGCTACAGTTAGCAGTCAGTGGGAAAGCATATAAAAACTAAATATGCAAAATAAACCAGGAAGCAATAGCGTAGCGGTAGAGATGCTGGCTGCAGAGCAGGCATTCATGGTTCGAGCCCCCACAACACCATTTTTTTTTTTTTTGCAAAATAAGCAGGAAACAAGTCCCTGACAAATATGTAGACATAAAACCACAACTTATGTAAAATGTAATGAAATAGCCCATTCATATTGAAGAAATGTGAGGTAACAAAAGAATAAAAAATGCCAGATGTGCCCATAGATGAGCTACAGTTTAACAGGGTGAGTGTATCTGCCCGTAGATGAGCAGTGGTTTAACTGGTGCAAAATGAGTGCCCGTAGCTGAGCAGTGGTTTAACACGCTATATCTATGTGCCCCTAACTGAGCTGAGCGTAATATGTGTGCCGATAGCCAAATGAGGCTTAAAGCAGTGTACCCGTTTGCGAGCTGCGCACCGCACAAACAAGCTAACCAACGGGCAACGTTGAGCAAGCCGTATCAAAACTGCCTTTACACAGACACACCCCTCAGCATGTCTAGACAGTCATGAAAAATAAAAAGCAGTGGCCAGGTTCGAACCCAGGATATTATACACCATAGTCAAGGTACAGAACCACTAAGCCATGACAGCAGTACCTAGAAATGCAATAATAGCTAATATATAGGAATGAATACAAACTACAGCATGACAATGCAGGTTTACTGAAGTTGATACAATTCCAAAATGGCCAATCACAGATATGCGGAAAACGGACTATATAAGCCCCATAGGTGGGAATACACAGCATAAACGATTGTAGAACAGACCTGCAGGCAGAATGTCAGGAGTAGGTGAGGGTAGTCGCTTTCGAGCACAGAGGTGGGGTGTTGAGGAGTCCAGGTACATGGCCTGGCTCCTAGTCCACAATCATGAGGCCCAACTCATGCAGGGCCAGGTCCTCTGGGGAGCATACAGGGCTGAGGCGTGGGACCAGTTGGCTCATGATCTCACCAGTGCCACAGGGATTCCAAGGACTGGTGAGCAGGTCCGTCACCACCATGCGGACCTGAAGAGACGCAAGCAGGACCAACTGAACCTTTGGATCCAGGAGGCCCGGCAAACACCCAACGCCCACTACTGAGTAAGTAACATTTAATTATGTATGTAAAAATTAAACTAGCTGATATTATGGAGATGTGTATTCCAATATTACTTCATTTATATTACAGCTGCAGGTGTCCGTTCTGTGAACCGCAGAGCCTATGGCGATAGGCTGGTGCGGTTGTGCCACCAGGCAGGTCAGTAATCCACTACCAGTAACTGTAAAGAAATATAAAAGTATGACAGTCAGCAAAAGAGTGCAGTGTAGTCAGTAAGGAATAAAATCTGCAAGTAACAGTGTGAAAGTGTATGCAAGTATTGCTTGATTACAAGAGTTTTCAGCCTGTAAGTGTAACCTAAACATGAAACTGTCCGACATATATTCTGAAATAAAAATGCCCTGCCTGTAAGAAAATAGTACACAACCTGCAGCAGGCTGAAAAGTATAGCTGCAGTAGATGATGAAATCACATGTGTGAAATATATCCCTGTGGAAATACTGAAACATGACAGAAGTGAGACTGATGGAAAGGATTGTAATAACTACTGTTAAAACATGTCAATAAAGCCTAGAAGTACCATCCTGAATAGTAAAATGAAAGCAAGTGAGAGAGTGTGAGAAAGTGTCATGAATCCAGCAATACAGTAGTAATAACCCCTGAATAAAGTATACTGCAGTCAAGACAGAATGAAATGCATGTGAGATTCAAAACCAAACAGCGAAATCTGTTCAAAGTGTTGCTGCATGTGGAATGTGTATCCCAAAATCTGGATATGTTGCTCTCAGTCTGAAATACGCAGATAGGATGATTGTCTGATATACCAAACATCCACACTTGTCTACAGCTATATAAAGCAAAAGTAGCAAGATGATGTAGCTGAACAAAGCTAGATATGAATGTGTATGAAGAACACTAAAATGTATATTGATGTTGCAGTAACAGTCCTATCAGCAAGGTGAAATAGTTATCATATAGGAAACTGTAGTTAGAACAGTAATGTGTATATAACTGTAGCTATTAGAAATGTACAGCATATGTATTGTTATTCGAAGGTGTTAATATTACTTTCTTTACCCCACCCTATAACCACATATAACCCATTCCACGTGAAAATGGTATGTGCAATCACAATTAACACCCCTGGAAGTTTGTCCTGTTGGGTCATATATATTTGCATGTCCGTTGATGCATCTGCCCTGTTCATACAGCCACACCTGATGGCCTGTTGCCATCAATTAACCCTGCATGTTGTTGGACTGTGTATTTCTGTTCAAATTATGCATGTGTTATGCATGCTGTTCAATGGTGTGAATATCTGGGTGTTTGGTTAATGGGAATACTAATGCATGCTGTTACAAGTTAATTGTGAATGGTAGTATATGTCACTAACCCAAACTGTCATGACATAATGCAAAACATAGTATGACAGGGAAGGCGGGTTCCAGCGGACCCACCTCTCCCACCTCAGCTGGCGAGTGCACCTGGCACTAGTGCCGAGTCCGGACCCTCCTCCGGTGGCCCTGTGCCACCTGCGGGTGGAAGCGCTGCAGGGGATGGGGCTCACCCCCCCTCTGCAAGTGTGGCCGGAGGAGATCCACCACTCACCCTCCGTAGCGTCCGGACTGTGGTGCGTAGGGAGATTCGGGACTCTGTCCTTGAGCCCCTACGCCAGCTCGAGGCACGGGTGGCACAACTAACGGGCATGCCTGTTGCCCCGCCTACACAGCCCCAGCACAGCCCCATCCTGGGCAGTGAAGGAACAGTGGCAACTGCCTATGGGTGGGGATATCAGTTCCACTGTTGCCATCTGTGGGCTCATGGGCTCTGGATATCCAAACCTCCGTCCCTGTCAATTGTGTAACCCCCCCACACGTGTCATACACCGCCCCTGTATGCGTCTTGTTTGTCTTGTCTGTTTACCTACCCAACTTACCTCCCCAGCTGAACCAACTTCCTTCACCTGACATACCACTCTTACCTGAAAAAAAACAAAAAATAAAAAAGGGTACTCTGTACCCACAAAAAAATTATGCCCCATACGTAGCTGCCCATTCCGCACACATGTCCGCTGGACATGGAACCTATCAATTACAATTGGCTGTACAACAAGTATTATTGTTGTCCTGACACCTCTTTCAGGGGTGGAAGGTTTCAAATGTCACACCAAATTACATACATATGCACAGCTGTTGCTAATGAAGAAATGGGCAGCTATGGGCCTTACCTACATCCCTCCTGCACATCCCAAGCTTGTTTCCCTACTGTATTACCCTCTTTGTGACCCCTTTTTCACCACTTTCCTGTCTCCCCATTTTCTTTTCTTTCAAAGAAAATAGCTGGTGTTCGCCAGAGTAAGCACCGTTAAGCGGTTGTAACGGGTGTCTGTGGAGCTAACCGCCAGTCTTGCGTGAGCTCGCGCAAACCAGCGCTAACCGGTTACAACTGCTTAAAAGTGCCTTAGTCACTGTGATTGACAGGTCCTGTACTCAGTTCAAAAGAAAAATAAACTCCCACTGTCAGTCCCGAACCCAGGAAACACTAGTCTGTACAACCTACCACTAAGCCATGACTCTTATACAAAAACATTGTGCTAAAATAAATATAACATGTAAAAGTAGGGATGAATGTAAAGGGAATATAGGATGTGTAGTACACAAAGCATGTCATTTAAAATAAATGTCAAAACTACTGGATTTCCATAATAGTAGTGTGTGAAAAGAAACAGCCATGCTAGTTGGCAGCCTGTAGATAATAAGGTCAGTTAAAGTACATAGATATATGTATGCATATGTACATATATATATATATATATATATATATATATATATATATATATATAAATATATCTATATATAGTTGTAGGAGTCAATGTGCTTACACACTTGCTACAGAAAACATGAGAGAGGAATGGAGAATTGTGAATATACAACACAGCCTGAAGCATGAGAGAGATACTAACCTTTACAGTCACAGAACACTGTCCACAGCATACCAGCATGGTCCCCGCCCTCACAATCTGAAAGGGCAATGCCTATCCCACATACCCTTTTATAGCACTGACCTGAAATCACAGTGAGAACTGCAATCAGTACACAACTGGCTGTATGCAATTAGCAAATGCTGGCTTACAATTGGTGCAGAGGCCATCACATGGACCTATGCAGATATCTACAAAAGCATCCAGTGCTAACACTCCCCACATGCAATACATTCATTGCATTGTCTGTAAGCAGACAGAGGGAGAAGTGAGAGAGAGAGAGAGAGAGAGAGAGAGCAAAAAAAAAAAAAAAAAAACCAGACACTGTGACTCGCTGTAACCTGAAGCTGTCAGCACTGACAGTAGCAGCAGCAAGCAGAAGCTGTGGTAACGCAACCAGCTGCGACAAACAGAGGTAATGCAAAGTAGCAGGTTAATAGTGTGCATACTGTGAACCCTCCAAATGTGTCATAGGTCTGTATCCATAGGTATGTCCATGTGATATGTTGTGTGCACGTAGTTCCACCAAAAGGGGATGCCCATACATCACATGTCAAGCAGTCATAGGCCAGGATCCTGGCAGCATGTGTCTGTGCGTTGGCCCAGCAATGGCTGTAGTGACTGCTTTGAAATGTCAGCCAAGCCCAAAAGTCAGGATCAGCCCATCCCAAAGGCACACTGGCTGGGAACAAGTGTCTGCAGGTACCTGATGTCACTGCATATGCATCCCATACTGCATAATTCCATAGCGTAGCAGACCAGGCCTGTTATGCATATGATGTGGTAATTCCCAGGGTCAGTCGAGGTGCCCCCTTAGTGTTGTGGGACCACTGTTGCTGTATGCCACTGTCCAGGTACATATCCTGTAGCACGGCCAAGATAAACTATCAGTGTTACATGCGGTGGTATGTCCTCTCAGAGTGCCGGTAGCACACATCCAGGGGGACCACGAGGTCACAGTGATGCTGTGTGTTCTCCTCTGCTGAGGGCGGCACTCAACTGGACATGTGCAATGATAGGGAGGTTACATCCAGCTGGGATAAATATCTCAAAGGTGGGGGAGAATGAGGGGGGATATGTGCACCGAACATATCTGCAGGATTGTTGCCAATATGCGTGTGTTTGGTGAATGTTAAGTAGGTGTGGATTAACACAGAGCATATCTGAGGCATGTGGTCCATATGTGTAACATAACTGAAGAAGGCCTTGTGGTCATCCATAGTGTTTGTGTCCATTTCCCTACCAGAGTAGGCCGTGGCTGTTGTTATGACGGACTGTAGCGTAGTACCAGTGCTGACCACAGATGCCTACCCTTAATGTGAATGTGCTCTGTCCTGCAGTAGCCTCCTGCTATTGTTATACAATCTGCCTCTGTCTGGGGTCCACGGACAGGATGCCTAACCTTTGTGCATAGGGTCTGGGTTAGACATGTGTGTGCAAGTGTCATGCAATCCGCGGCATGTCCGTGGTAAGCATTTGCAAAGGGGTCAGCAGTGTGGCTTGTGGCTTCCACTGGCCCAGTGTGCTGCATGGATACCATCTCAGTCCCAGGAAGTGAATAACTGTCTAACCACATACATATCAAAGTAGTCTACTGTGCTGGTGGTGGTGGTGGGATATGTATATCCAGGCCGAGTAACATCTGTCCACATCACAGTAGTGGACAGTGTCCCACATACAGTACCTTGGGATGAACCCCCAGAGTTAGGTTGTGCATTGCACCTGTCAGTGTGTGCTGACCGATGGGGCATGCTACTACGTTGTGTGGAATGTGGCAGGTATTGTTGCACAGGTGTTGGCTGAGCACTGATATCTGGCCATGTACCTGTGTATCCACCACGACACACACACATGCAACATATGGGAGTAGTAGTATATCACTACACATGAGTATCATGTATAGTATGTGTGCCATATATTGCTGACATGGTCTGCTGATATCCTGTCTGTGTTCTCTTCCAGGGAGATGGCGCGACAGCATAACCCCACCTACTCTGTGGCGGAAGATGAGGAGATCCACCAGAGCCTGGTGCGGGAGTATGACATCCTGTTTTCCCGCACCAGTCAGAATCAGCAGGAGAGGGCCACACTGTGGCAAGACCTTGTCCGTAGGGTAAATGATATTGGCACGCATAACAGGACATATGAGCAGGTACGACATCACTGCAGTGATTTAATCTGAAGTGTCCGGCAGCATGCATCAGATATCCACAGGCAACAGGTCGCCACAGGAGGTGGGGTGGCTACACATCCCCCCCTCACCAGACTGGAGGGGCTACTCCTAAGTGTTGTGGCTCCAGCCCTGGAACACCAACAGCAGTACACCTGCATTATGATGGAGGCTGGTTCCACACAGCAGCACGACATGGGCGTGCAGGTAATATGCCATATGTACACCTGACTGTTCTGTACACTGTATCATATGCAATATCAATGGCACAGATGTGCCCACTGACATTAATCTCATCATTTCTGCAGGTCCCTCCAGGGTTACAGAGACAGGCCATCCATGCTGGTGAGTGTGTTTAACATAACCTATAATAGTCCTGATAATGCTAGTAACAGTAG
This sequence comes from Protopterus annectens, assembly GCF_019279795.1. Taxonomy (NCBI): domain Eukaryota; kingdom Metazoa; phylum Chordata; order Ceratodontiformes; family Protopteridae; genus Protopterus; species Protopterus annectens. The sequence goes on from NC_056730.1 coordinate 762,220,498, forward strand.
TGTAACTCAGTAGTGCTCTGTGTGTATACTGCAGGGTGTGCATGTGTGCATGTGTACAGGTGTGTCTGTGCCCATGTGTGCATGTGTGCAGGTGTGCCTGTGTCCACGTGTGCACCTGTGCATGTGTGCCTGTGTCCACGTGTGCATGTGTGCATGTGTGCCTGTGTCCACGTGTGCATGTGTGCATGTGTGCATGTGTACACGTGACCATGTGTGCATGTGTGCATGTGTGCATGTGAACATGTGTGCATGTGTGCATGTGTCCATGTGTGCATGTGTCCACGTGTGCATGTGTGCATGTGTCCACGTGTGCATGTGTCCACGTGTGCATGTGTGCATGTGTGCCTGTGTGCATGTGTGCATGTGTGCCTGTGTGCATGTGTCCATGTGTGCATGTGTGTATAAGTGCATCACTGGTAACAATGTCTGCAGACTGTAAACTGTGTTTCCTGTCTTCATCCCACAGGTTCTGGGGCTGCTCTGGTGACCTGCAGCAGGGAACCTCAATCCTGTGCCACGGCCACTGGTAATGATGATATATGTGTAATGGTACAGGAAGGTGTGTCACGGTCTGCCATTGGTCAGCCAATTGACAGTACACAGCTGTCAAACCCATCATTGCGCACAGTCATCCTGCCTGTACATCCTTTGTCACCATTGTCCCTAGGTGATGGACAGGATACAGCAGGCATAGACCATGGGTAATGTGGTACCTGTGGCACATGCGTCCCACACAGCAGCCATGGGCAGGGTCCTCCGATGGTACCACACAGACAGTTGCCCATGGGTTCTCGTGGGAGCATCCGTGGGCGTACTGCCTCTGGCCGACGTGCCCAAAGAGGTCTGTCAACCTCAGCTATGTTTCGGACTGTCATGCAGGCTCAGTCACGTATGGAAAGGTACACCAGACAGGGTCTGAGGGAGCTCAGAGCATGTCGCACAGCCATGACAGACAGTATGCGTGACATTGCGGATGCTATCCGTAACTTCACCGATGTCATAGACAGACGTTGTGGGGACATATTACAGCAGTTCCACAACCAGATGTCCATGAGCCAGGGCAATGGTGGGCATCTGCGGCGTCGACATGGCCGTATGCCAGCAGCGGCAGCAGCTGGCAGTCGGCGCAGATGGCAACAGGCTCGCGCATGCCCCCATAGTGCCAGCAGCAGCCCCAGCAATTCTGGGTCTGTGCTGTCATCGGAACGCCCCAGGAGACCATGTGCACGTGGCTCTGGACAGTCCCAACAGGGACATGTGTCCAGTCAACACACCCCCGCTTCTGATGACAGTACCCAGTCCGGATTTGTACTGGATACGGTCTGTAGCACCCCTGCCAGGCACAGGTACCATGTCCGTGCACACAGACACTGATCTGTATGGCCTGCCAGGTGCAGTCTGTGGCTGTCCACAAACCCCTGTATATGGCAGCCATGAGGTGGAACTGTGTGCGTGCATACACACATGCGAAATGTTAACACTTAGGGCAACCACATACATGCACACACTGCACCAACACTGCCCCACCCTGTACTGCTGCCCCTCACCAACACACATACACACACATGTCAATTGGTGGTATCAGTGGCTGACTCAGGCATACCTAATCCACACCCTGTGCATATGATGACACTGTGCCACCTCCTGCAATCTCCAACATCATTGCTGGAACAGGTAAACACGTTGCTGATGCACAGGGTGACTACATAGACGTGTATTAGTAGTATCATGTTGGTAACAGTACAGTGTGCTGCTATGACTGTGTGTACCCAGCATGCCTGCTGTAGTAACTGTATGGATGTCCTGAATTGTTATCTGCACCCATAGTACATACCAAAGTATAACAGCTGCACATAATTGCATGCCAGTGGTAAGGTTGTCAACAGATAGCCGCATACATGGGTAGCACAGGGGGAAAGCTAATGCAAGTAGTGATATGCAATGGTGGACATGTACAGTAATGGTGTCAAGATGCCCACAACGACTATGCCATGTGTATGTTCGCATCTAGATATGTGTGCAGTACCAATGTCGTCCAGATCACAAATAAGTATGACATAATATCGGTTCTACCATGGGCATCTGTGCTGCGTATTCCTGGGTACATGTTGATAGTGCCTACATATTTGCATTGTTACTTACTGTTATTGTTACCCTTTCTTTGTTGTATAATGCAGTACTTCCAGCCCTGTGTACTGTAGCTTTGTTCGCATGCATGTTCGCTTGGGGTCCCCTGGAACACTGCTTACACCTGCAATGCAGAGTTACAGTGCTTCTGTAGACTGCTAGTGACATCTGCATAGAGTACCATATGTATGTCAACCTTACACATGACAGAACATCACTGTCTATCCTGTATGCATGTACGTTGCATGTGACACATTGCACACGTCTTACCTGGCATTTACCCACGTGTGCAGTCATATATGTCAGTGCTATGAAACAGTGGCATTCCACCCACACATACACACCTTCAGTATGTTGTTCCCCATTGGCCCTATGTGTTGGTACTCACCATGGCAATCACACTACTAGGGTGGCATGTGCAAAGGTAACCTGTGAATCGCCTCTATGGTCCAGTCGTGGTTTATGTGAGTCATGTGTCATTGTCACAGCTGCCACATGTATGCAGTCAGCCATCACCCTTGGCCAGGAACGTACAACACATGTATGGGATGCCACCACACAGCCAATCTGGGGACTGGTCTCCCTGAACCCAGTAATGCCATACCCTGTCAGGTGGCATGTCATATATACTATTTCCAGGACAAACGTCAACCCCAATCCCTGCTGCTACTATTGATAATACCTCTGAAGATGTTCCTGATAGCTTTGACCAGTCCTTTACTGAGACATTGCAGGCCCTAGCTAGCCATCTACCTCCTAGCTCCCCTGGTCCTGAAAGCAGCACCCATAGAAAACTACTTGCGTCCAGCTGCCAACCAGTCGCCACTTCACTTCTCCGTACCTTAATTGTAACAGTGAAACCCACTACGCTGTCTGCTGATCAACTCCCTGCCGAGTACCTATCAAAACCAGATGATGCTATTGCTTACCCCGTCTCAAAGGTAATCAAAGGAACTATGTTAGAATCTAACTTTCCCACCATCTGGAAAATGTCATATGTAATCCCACTTCACACAGGAGGCAGCTCTACTGAAGTCTCCAATTATAGGCCAATAGCTATACTCTCTCCACTTGCAGAGATTATGGAAACTTTCGTCATAGACAAGTCATGCACCAGCTAATCCAAACTCGCATTATGGCAGACACTCAGCATGGCTTACGTCCTCATCACAGCACTACGTCAGGCCTCCTAGCCTTTACTAACACCATAAGCCATACTTGCAACATTAATTATATATCCACAGCCCTCTTTTTGGATAACTCAAAGGCATACGATATGGTTGATCACCAACTTGTACTCCACACCCTGCACAGACTGTCTAGGTACTGGAGCCTTCCAATGGTGTCAATCCTACCTGCATGGTCAACAGCAGGCCGGCCTCTGGCAGAACAAACCCTCTAACCTTCTACCTAACACCCTCAGAGTACCACAAGGCTCTATCCTAGGGCCCTTGCTGTCCTCCATCGTCATTAACAACCGTTATACTGTCATCCCAAAAGTCAGCTGTATCCAATATGCTGTATACTCTACTCTGATCTGCTCAGCCACATCTCCAGTAGAGTTATGGTCAGCTACCCAGACCACCTTTAGTACAATAGCAAACTGGCTTTCTGAACACCGTCTGATCCTAAATCCCAATCAAACTAAACTGCTGTTATTCCACCAACACGTAGGTCTACCACGTTCACTGTTACCATAACATCAACTGATGGCACAATAATCTCCCCTGAACCATCTCCGAAACTATTAGGTGTCATCATAGACAATAATCTCATATGTGACATACATGTTAACCAGATTAGCAAAGCCATCAATAGAAAGCTAGGGTCACTTTACAGAATTAAAGCCTTCCCAGCCCCTCCAGCTAAAGGTGCCATAGCTCGCTCACACCTTGTTTCAGCCCTTCTGTATGCATCCCCTCTACTCTCACATATGAACAAGACTGTCCTTAACAGGCACTCGATTTGCTACAACCACATTGCCAGGTTTGCCACTGGCCCGCCTTTTAGGACACATCATTGCATCAATCTAAATCAGCTTGGTTGGCTTGCAATACCCAGCCTAATACAGTATAACCGATTATGGCCTATAAAATCCTCTATAATCCAGACAATACTCCTGCACTTAAATTATTATCACCCCCTATAACAATCCTAGACCGCTTCGATCCTCTAACAATGTACTACTTCAGACTAGCAAGTTTAATAACACAGCTGGTGATTCTCTCTTTGCAAGCCCTGTAAGTAGATCCTGGAACTCACTTCCAGCTGATATTACCCTAATGTCCACCTTAGGTCATTTAACAGTAGACTCAAATAACATTTGTCACGTAACTGGCTATGTCAATGTATCAAGCCTGGCTAACTCGAATGTGTAACTTCTGTGAACCACTGTACTGTGTAATTTCAATTTAATCCTGGCTTGTGCACAGGTCTAACATTAACCTGTGGAACATGTTTGACTTGCTTACTTATGTAATCTCTGTAAATAATCTGTTTGTACTATGTAATGCTAGTATTCTGTAATGCTGTATCTGCTACCCTCGTAGCTTGTCTCCACGGGCCTCCCCTGGAAATGGACATGCATCCAGTTGGGCTATCCCAGTCAACAAATGTAGGATAAATAAATAAATCAATACATGATATTACAGTGACGACAATACCAGTCAGACATTGACACACACTGACAGAATGCTGAACACACTGGGGCATACGTGGGACTCAGTCTAGCAGCCTGCCTGGGCATCACACACCTCCGCAGCTGGCACACAGGCATATGTTCCATCGGAACAGAGCACATGCCACACATGGCACGCACATCCCCTGTGCCACACACCCACAGCCTGTAGGGCTACACAACACACCTGCTACAGACATGTCAGGTACCTGTCATGTGTGCTGCACTGGGGTCCCGCTCAACAGGCTGTATCTGGTGAAGGTCACAGTGATATGACTCAGGGGCACTATGGTCCACCACAGCACACATGCATACAGGTCAGACAGATGCATGGACAGATATGACTCACTCATTGACCATGCCAGTGTGGCTGCCTGGGACATACCTCCCTGGACTACATGATAGGGAACATAGAATGGATCTCTCAGCATGTGGCACAGGCCAATATGAGTCTGATGTTGGTTGCCAACATACCCTCACCAGGTATTCTACCACTATATGTGGGAAGGCTGTTGTATGTCTACATTATGCTCAGTCTCCACTGTCATTCATAGGGTATCCACTGGCTGTCAATGTGTGCTTACATGCTAGGGAAGCCACATTGATGTGCACGAGTCTTCTTGCACGTGACACCCATGGCCCGATGTATACTGGCAAGGCTCCTTGGTACACACATACTGCCTTATGCTGCAGGACATGGTTTACATAGCGACCTCCGTGGGTATCACACAGGTTATGACACTAACAGTGCTGCTACACAACAACAGCAGTGTACACCGGAGGATGCATGCACCAGACACTGCCCTCAGCATGGTGAACTGCAATGTCTGTGCAGTACCGGATGCATGATTCATGGCTCACAGGTGTTACCCATCACTGACAGGTTATGCCCCATACCATGCCTGTCGTCCCCTACACATGTAACATACATGGATAGGGGGGGTGGTATCCCAAGTTAACACAGATACACACACCTCCAGGTTGTTGGCACAGCACAAACCATCAGGGCCTACTCATGTGCAGCTGACAGTGTGTCGGACTGCCATCTGGTTCATAGCATGGCACACACAACCCTCACATACACAGGAAGACCACCTATCCTCCATAACAACACCAGCAATATAACAGTCCCATGAACTGTGTTTATAAGGCCGTACTGCATCCAGCCGAACATTGTGTGTGAGCATTACTGTAGCTACAACACTCTAGTTGAAGAGTTCACAGCATGTGGTCACCGAATTGCAGTGGAATGACATGTTACCACTACCACAACAGGTGGGAATATGCAGAACCTGTACATTGACTACATGTACACTATATGGCCCAGACCAGATGTGTATCCCCTGCTGTAGGTCTTTCACCATAGACACCCACACTGTATGGGGACATACCACGTGCGGACCCTGCACAGTAAGACACAGTCATATTGGTATACATTGCTAATACCATTTACCCACACGAAGCATGTGTCAGACATGGTAACTACTGCAGGTCACAGGTATTTATGTGTTTGTGTCACACACATACATCATGTGTGCAATGCCATTGCTGGGTTAGGCAATGGCATGCATTGTTATGTACAAACACCTGCACAAGGTTATACTGTGTGACACAACCACACGTGACAGTTGTGGGTTACCAAAACATGCCTATCTGTACTCTGACAATGGTAATAGACACAGTAGCAGCGCACACTATTGGCATTGCTAGCCAACTAGCCCTGTTTGGCTGTGCTGATAGTGTGGTGACATCCCCTGTGTTTACTGGTGGAGTATGCAGCATCTGGTGTATTGTAGTATTTGCCAAAAGGAGCTGTTCCCTCACACTTGCATTTACACACACCCTACTACCCCCACACACATGCACACTTGCCATTTGCAGGATTCATTCCCCTACCTACCTAAGTCATGACACGTGAGAGGGACGCATTAGCAAAGCGCACTGTTTGGTTTACTAGATAGTTCCTCGTCTCTGGCTATACTTATAGGGTGCTGACAACATCAGTACTTTGAAAGGGTAATGTGCATCAGGTAGTGTGATCACCTGATTGCCAAAACGAACATGTTTTTCATATGGAAATGCACACACACATATGTCATTTACAGGTTTCAAACTCCTACCTAATCACATTACGATACGCAGGGGAAACGCATTTGCAGAGCGCGCTATTCGCATTACTGGGAGGCTTCCCTTCTCCTGCTGTACTTATAGGGTGCTGACATCATCTGTGTTTAGAAAGGGGAGTGTGCATCCTGTAGTGTGTTCTCCCAGTTGCCAAAAGGGGCACATCCCTCATACATATTCGCACAAACACAATAACCCCCCTCATCCAAACACACACACACTTGCCATTTGCAGGATTCAAACCACTACCTAACTACGTTATGACACTTGAGATGGATGCATTAGCAGAGCGTGCTATTCGCATTACTGGGAGGCTTCTCTTCTCTTGCTGTACTTATAGGGTGCTGACATCATCTGTGTTTAGAAAGGGGAGTGTGCATCCTGTAGTGTGTTTTCCCAGTTGCCAGAAGGGGCACATCCCTCATACATATTCGCACACACACAATAACCCCCCTCATCCAAACACACACACTTGCCAGATTCAAACCACTATCTAACTATGTTATGACACTTGAGACGGATGCATTAGTAGAGCGCGCTATTTGCATTATTGGGAGGCTTTCCTTCTCCTGCTGTACTTATAGGGTGCTGACATCATCTGTGTTCAGAAAGGGGAGTGTGCATCCTGTAGTGTGTTCTCCCAGTTGCCAAAAGGAACATTTCTCTCATACATATCTGCACACACACAATAACCCCACCCCCATCCAAACACACACACTTGGCATTTGCAGGATTCAAACCACTACCAAACTATGTTATGACACTTGAGATGGATGCATTAGCAGAATGCGCTATTCGCATTACTGGGAGGCTTCCCTTCTCCTGCTGTACTTATAGGGTGCTGACATCATCTGTGTTTAGAAAGGGGAGTGTGCATCCTGTAGTGTGTTCTCCCAGTTGCCAAAAGGAACATTTCTCTCATACATATCTGCACACACACAATTACCCCCTCCCATCCAAACACACACTTGGCATTTGCAGGATTCAAACCACTACCTAACTATGTTATGACACTTGAGACGGGTGCATTAGCAGAGCGTGCTATTCACATTACTGGGAGGCTTCTCTTCTCCTGCTGTACTTATAGGGTGCTGACATCATCTGTGTTTAGAAAGGGGGGTGTGCATCCTGTAGTGTGTTCTCCCAGTTGCCAAAAGGAACATTTCTCTCATACATATCTGCACACACAGAATAACCAACCCCAACCAAACACACACACTTGGCATTTGTAGGATTCAAACCACTACCTAACTATGCTATGACACTTGAAACAGATGCATCAGCAGAGCGCGCTATTCACATTACTGGGAGGCTTCCCTTCTCCTGCTGTACTTATAGGGTACTGACATCATCTGTGTTTAGAAAGGGGGGTGTGCATCCTGTAGTGTGTTTTCCCAGTTGCCAAAAGCAACATTTTCCTCTCACAGCCTTTCACACACACAAACCCCACTCACCCACACACATACACACACACTGAGCATCTGCAGGATTCGAACCCCTACCTAACTACATTATGACACTTGAGGGCGACGCATTAGCAGAGCACACTATCCGAATTACTGGACATCTGCTCTGCACCTGTAGTATTTCTAGGGTACTGACATCTTCATTTCCACAGAGGTTTGTAGATGTCGTACTACCTGTCAGGTGGGGGATAGCATATATATGCATTTGCAGCCACCTACATCAGGGTCAGATATGCACATCGCACTGGCAGGTTATGTTCTATACCATGCTTTGGGACCACAGGACCTGTAACACACAACACAACCAGTCCAGCACACCACACCCACATCCAGGACACACACTTAGCTTCCCTGGGAACAGTGCCAGGATATGCAGGTATTCACATACACCATTCCAGTTGTTAACATCAGGTACAGGCATATTGTGTGTAAGAACTACTCAGGCCTCTACCACTTTACCCTACCGCCACTACAATTTGTGGGTCCATGTGCTATGGCTGAACCACACACCACAGCCACATGGGTTAATACATATTGCACCTGTCCATCTGCAACGTGGGTACTCACTGTTCCACACCAGAGGTAGACCACCATTGTTGATACCTGCCCATGTCCACCTTTCCCTGGACATCCATATCTCATCTCCACCCCCAGGCAAGGTTGTCACTGCACACAAACTGTGTTTAAAACAAGCAGACTCTACACTTGTGTAGACTGGGGTGGATGACTTCAGAGGACCAATGCTGGAGGACTATACTGGCCACTCAGCATAATCCTTGACACTTGCATCCTATGAGCATGTGTACAGGTTGCATTGGTCATGCTATCCCACATATACCCATGACTGCTCCACAACAAGACACCTGTCAGCTGTACACCGGCCATATATGCGCCGTTCAACAGACAGAGCGACCTACTACATTGCAGAGCTGTAGCCCACAGAGGGAGGACATCTGTGGACGGTTCCAGCACGGCACTTCATTCACACATACTCATTACAACACAGTGTTGACAGTGGAATCGTCCAGAGAATGCAGGTAGGGCTCCTTTCAGTCTGTTATTGACAGACACCTACTGTCAGAGATCCTCAGCAACCCTCTCACAGCACACACCGACAACATGGCTGTGGCTTAGCACATTCAATCCCTGAGACCTCCACGGTGCCCCTGCTTGACAGAGGCACAGCTCACTAGCCTCACATGTCACCTTCTGTGACCTACTTTACAGTGGCACGGTAGCCTACTATCCTGGGGATGCAGATGCCAAGCACACTCTGGCTGAGCTGCCATTCCCTGGGGCAAGAAGCCTAGTATTGACCTCTACACCCATATGTTCAATTGTCGGATGCACAATATTTGTTGTGCTGTTCTACTGTTTGCAGGTCTTTATTGCCATAGCATTCCCTGTTCCTATGACCAACTTGTGTATCTGTGGCAGATGTTTGCATATGACGGCGATCCACTATATCACTTATGTCTCTGTGGTCATTTACTGTGTGCACTGGGCTGATTGCTGTGTTGTGGTTGGTTCCTGGACTGACACGTACAAATGCCAGATATGTGTGGCCAACTGCTACACAGAGATATGGCCTAAGTGTGTGAGCATGCCCAGTTCAGCCTTTCCATGTCATGTTGTCTGACATATGCCTCATTTATTGCGAGCATGCCCAGTGTGAGCTTTCCATATGTTGTACTCTGAAGTCCAACACATATTTGGGTGTGTGTGACCTTCATCATTATCACACATTTATGATTGTGTGCTGGGTGTCATGTTGTGTACTAACTGGCCAACTGCTTCGTGTCTGCCACAACAGGGATTATACTGTACCTGCAGGAATTGCATGGGATACGTTGCAGACAGTTCTCAATATACTTTCATGATGACCTAACACTGTAGTACCGTATAGTGTACTGGTTCGGTATTTCACTGTAGTGGACAGTATCCTGGGCTTTAGTCCTATCACTGCTTGACATCTTCATAGTGAGCACGACAGACTGTGTAGGGGCCAGTTGTGCACATATGACCATGTTGCAATATGTTCAGATATGGACTACCTACACCAGGCTCGTCCAACATTGCTAGTGTATTCCACAACATGGGTGGGCATTGGCAAACACTAGTGATGTTCTGTAGGCCATTGCTGATGGTAGTCACAGGGTGTGTTTGTCCTTCAACACACATTGTAACTGGAGTTTGCCATTACATATGTCATGGTTGGTATACTGTGCCTCTGTCTACCTCTGACATAACAGTGATACCCAGGGTAGCCTACCATCTCCCATACACTCATCTGGATGCCTCTTGAGGGGTGTCGATATGTGGCACTCTGGCTGCCCTGTACCAGGAATTTACTGCAGTGTGGGGGTGCCTTCTGTGTTACGGATCATTCTGTACAGCTTGTCCTATGTATGTCAGTGCTGGGGTTCAGGTCTCTCATGTGCATAGCTCACTGCCATTCAGATTGTACAAGGTGCAACATGTTCATTCATTCCAGGTTGGACATGGCATCATACATCAGGCACAGCTTTCCTGTAGCCGGGAAGGATGGCAGTGTGTGGGGCTGCAGTTTGTTTACTCAGGCAACACATGGCATCTGTTCAGGCTCTTTGCTACCCCTGGTGGGGTACTGTTGTGGACTTTACAGTTGTTGGAGGTGTCTGCTGCGGTATATCCCACAAGGGCTATTGTAGTCAGTTGTGATGCTGATGGAGGATGGCTGCAGAGCCAGAGTGATTTCCCCTTATCTACATCTGCCAGCCTTCATGTTTGGGTGGGTATATGGTACATGTTTCTGCGAACACTACAGACACATGTTTGTCCAGTGCAGGATATTTATCACCTTTTGTACCCAGGTCTCACATTACATGTTAGGTGCCTCATGGGTTAACACCTGTGTGGTATTTTGTGGGCACTTACTGTATATCCACAGTGGTTGTCTATACACATTTCTGCGATTAGCTTGCTGACTTGGCTATGGCTACAGTTGTTTGTTTGTGGGTGGCCCTTTTGTGGGTTTCTTGTGTCAGCTGGGGGTCGGATACGGTGGGCTGTTTGTACTCCTCTGCATACATGCTCAGTCACAGTCCTTCCATGTTGGCCTATACCTATGGGACATGTATACAGAACGGGGGTGGGGGGGGCAAGACCAGGCCTTGTGGGATGCCACTCATATCCACTTTGTAGTCTGGCATGGATGCAGCATGTCTGACCATGTCAGTTCTGTCCTTGGTCTGCTTTGCAACCCCTCTACTGACATAGGGGTGTATATTTAAGCTGGTGAGCATATCCATACTGAACACGTACGGTATGGTCTAGAAGCATGTGCACGGTCCGGCTACGCTGTGTGGACCACATAGCCCTCATCACTGACCTTAATGACTGCTTCAAATGGGTCAGACATGTTTAGGTGCCGGTTCTGCAGGTACAACAGCCACAGTGTGTCGGGTCCGGTATCAGTAGGTCCACATTAGCCTTCTGTCTGCGGTACATACTGATCCTTTCCATAGCTGTGCAGAACAAGCTTGTCAGGAACCTGGGGTGTTAGTTTGGAGTATCCATTCAGGCAACCCCTTTGTTGTGATGGACCACTGTTGTTGTACACTGCTCTTTGGGTACATACCCTGTGGTAAGGCTGACATTGGCCAGTAGTGTGATTTTGCATTCCATTACTCTTGGGGTCCATGTTGGCCTCAGCACAGGACACCGTCACATACCTTTGCTGCTGTGTGTTCTGCTTTGCAGATGATGGCTGTTACCTCAGCATCTGCAATATCAGGGGACCATCTGCTGGGATAGGTATTTTGCACTCGCGGGGGGTGTTTGCACTGCACCTGACAGGTTGTATGTTAGCAATATGTGTGTGTGTTTGGTATGTTGTTTGTAATATCTGTGTGATTCAGAGCATATCTGTGGATGCCCAACATGGTTCCTACCATCAGTTGGGTAAGCCTTGTGATTATCCTTAGTGTCCTGTACGTGTTGTATCTTCATAGGTTCATGGGTTCATAGTAGGCTAGACACCCTAGGCCATTGGTAAGCCTAGCTAGAGTGTGTGTGTCTTTCGCCACCCCTTGCTATGTTCAATTATGGCCATTTATGAGGTTCTTCACTGTGCCTCTGTCTGGTCTTGACACAGTGGGGACCCCCAGTATACATGTACGGTCATCCATCCACTTGGCAATATTCCTGTTGAGGGGGTGTCAGTGAGGGGCTCTGCCTACCATGGATTGGGATCCTGTTTCTGGGTGTGGGAGCCTATGGGTTATGTATCTGTCCCTCCAGCACATCTTATTTCATTATGTGTTGAGGTTGACATCTGTGACTCTCACAGCTCCAATGGCTTTGACTTCCTGTGGTGTAGCATGTCCATTACTCCTGTGTTGGACATGGCCTGGTACAACGGACATACAATGCCTCTGTGTAGGCAGTGTGTGACTGCAGTCAGCTGGGGTGTCTACAGCCAGGCAGCATATGACATATATTTCGCACCCTTTATCCTGTTGGTGGGGTAACTATGAGGTCTTCCAAACCACTGCAGGTTTCACGTATGGTACATCCCAATATGAGTCATTGTACTAGATTGTGGGTCTGATAGGGGACAGTACAGCGGCACAGTGACCCCTGTTGATGTTGGTGTGAATCCTTTCATGATACGGTGTCCAGTATCAACAGTCTTCATAGCCACATTGGCATTGTGGCTGTCACATGACAGATTAATGTCGACCTGTGTCCCTAGGTCCCTGATGACTCCTTGCATACATAATGGTTTGACACCTATGTGGTACTTTGTGTACCTTGTCTGGTATTTGGTGAGACATCCATACTGTCCAGTGTCTTCGGATGTCTGGGTGGGGTTCTTGTGTTTGAGAGTGTGGTCTGTCACATGCTACAGACTGTACAGCAGTTTTGACTACAGTTATGTGGACATGGGTGGTGTCCGCTGCTTTGTGCATTGTCAGTTACCTGGCTATATGGGTGTCTGTGCTGCATATGGATACTCCCCCTCCTTTGATGTCTTGGTGCAAGTGTTGGGGCCATAACACATGGTATGTGGTATAACCTAGTAGTGCTGGTGTGGTATCACTAGGCCTGCAGCAGGCTTCTGTCACTGCACAGACATCAATGTTCTCCATAATGGGAGGTGCCTCAGGGGCATGTATATTGCAGTTTACACATCTGGCATTGGGCAGCATTACCTTTATGTTTCCTACCACTTATGTTTTCTAGGGTGGTGGGTAGTCTTTTTGGCCTTGCCTACATACGGCTCTATGGAGGCGGCAAAGGCCTTATCCAGTATCCAGACGCCCAGGGGTAACAGGTGCAAGCCATCCCTGGAACAGCAGCATGGCTTGTCATGCTTGACATCTCAAGCGGACACACATTACACCCTCTTGGACTGACAGCTGTAACTGTGCCAGCTGTTAAACATGAGCATTCTGTGTTTGTACTGTGGCATCATTCTTGGTGAGGGTTGGATGCTGCACACAGCCAGTGTCATCCCGCCCTGGGGTACATACTCGGAGGGACCATACATGTCTCATTTGTTGTTGATCAGGGAGGTACATCTCAGGTAATTCACCCCAGCATGGACATTAAGTGCATCATATTCCTGCTTGCTTTGGGGTGACCTGCGTACTTGTGTTATGTGGCATTTTGTGGCTACCTACAAGCAGCTTACTCTACCCTTTCCCTTGTTCAGTCTGGTGAGTGGGACAGCTGTGTTTCTGCCTATACAGACACCTATTACGACTGTATCAGGCATTTGTTTCTCCTTCGGGCCTGTGACTGTTTGGCACACCAGCTTTGCATACTATTCGTTGCATGTGCTATGTTTGAAGGTTGTGGTTGCTTGTGATCTACTTTGGAGGCGTCTGTTGGTGTGGTGTGTTTGTAATTGAGGCCTCCGGGCATATTTGTCTGTGTTTATGTGTTTGGTTTACAGTTGTGGTAGGTCTATGTGGGACTGGGTTCGTGGTGTATGTGGTTACCTTCTCCTCCTGACTAGTGTTGACAGTACTGGCTTGTTGGAGCTCAACCTCTTCTTTGGATACATGGATGCATCTATCACATATGTTTGTATTTATTCGGGGATGTTGTGGTTGTCTGTGTACTTGGTACAGGTGTCACATTGCCTCTGGATTCATAGGTTATACTTGTTGTGGCTGGACTTAGTGGATTGTATGTGTGGACATATGTTGTTGCCATACTACTGGTCAGTGATTACTTCCCTTTTTATGTTTGCTCTATCATGTGGTATCTTCCTCATTCTCTTGTATGGTTTGGTAATGGCTGGAGCCCAGCATGCCAGATGTCTGCATGTATGGCATTGTGTGTTGTTGTTATTTGTGATTGCATACTCCAAGCATTCCTGGCTGTGTTCATGGAATGCCTGTATAACATGTTCTGTGGTGTGTCCCATGTTCTGCACTTGCACAGGGCCTTTTGTGGATTCAACATCGGTTTTGAGGGCTGCAACCTATACTTTACACATGTTTTTCACTGTGGTATTCTGGCCAGGGACTGGGGTCGGGTGTGTATTTCCAGTGTGCTTACTCTATGGTCTTGTCTTACCAGTGAGGGGTACACTTCTCATCTTGCCATCCAGTACACATGTTGCTGATTATCACATCCAGTATGCTTACCCCTTTTGTGGGGGTAGTACATTGTACCTGTGCAGTTTGGTTTATGGAATCTGGGTAATTTTCCCCTACTGTGTTGGTGCTAGTACGATGCTACCGGTGTTTGTCTGGGTATTTTCAGACAAGCAATATAATGTGATTTGGGACGCTTGCAATATTAGTGTATTCGGACATAGGCCAGGTGATGTTCCTGTTATTAGGACAGTGGTCTGCAGCAGGCTATCTACTGCGAGGCAGTTTTAGCCATTGGTATTTGACCATGGCTATTCCA
The DNA here is from genome assembly GCF_019279795.1 of Protopterus annectens. Classification (NCBI taxonomy): domain Eukaryota; kingdom Metazoa; phylum Chordata; order Ceratodontiformes; family Protopteridae; genus Protopterus; species Protopterus annectens. Next base: position 762,235,801 of record NC_056730.1, read on the forward strand.
TGCTGCTTCTTGTTGTGGTACCAACATGGGGGTGTGGTTATCCTTGCCATTTCTTGCTAGTCACCCTCCTTTTGTAGCTTGTTCCATGTTTTGCGGCTGTACAGCACAGTATGAGGTGTGACCTGGTAGTGCTAGGGTGCTGCTGTGAGCCTTGCCCAGTTCTCTATTACAGGACTGGTATCTACATTCTCCTTACTGTGTGCATTTACACTGCACACATCTTGCTGTTTGTACATCTGTCATGGGGTAGTATTACATCTAGGTTCCTATCCCTTGTAGAACCTATGAGGTTGGGTGTGTGTTTTGCGACTTACCTATTCAGGGCATGTTGTGGGTACTGACAGCCTTTGCCAGTATCCATGGGGCATGGCATGCTAGGTGCATGCCACCCCTAGCAGGTGGTGCATCATGTCAGACTCATATATCTTCCCAGCCTGTGACACATTGGCTCCCCTTTGACTGACTGCATTACTTCAGCCGATTATTGTACTTGATCTTCTTGTCTTCATAGTGTGGCATCATGCTTGGTGAGGGTGAGATGTTAGGCAGGGTCTTCATGTTTGCATATACTAGATGATGTTACATTGCTTGACACATGGCAATCATGCCTCAGGTGGTGCTGCAGGGCTGCCTCTGTCGGATGCACATACTACACTCCCTGTACATGTTTGAGAGCAGGTTGTGTCATGTTAGGCATCCCTGTTACTGTATGAGTGAGTCAGAGAGGGGTATCATTCCCAGGGTTCCTACTGTGCCAGTGTATGTGCTATGCATTGCCTCTTTGCCAAGGCCAGGGCATACTGGGCACGCCTCCTTCTGCCTACTGGGGCAGGCTCAGGTTGTTCCTCCTCCGAGTCACTCTCTGCCTGTGATGGCCTTGGCAATGGTGGGGGGCTGTTTGGCCCGGCCCTATGCTGGTCCTGCTGCAGCTGTTTTCGCAAGATCATATTATGTAGCATAGCACATACCATGACAATTTGGGTACATGTAGTTGGTGTGTACTGCAAGGCTCCACCAGATGTGTCCAGACACCGGAACCGTGACTTGAGCAGCCCAAACACACGCTCTATCACATTACGTGTTTGTGCGTGTGCCTCATTATGGCGTTCCTGTTCAGGTGTGTGTGCATTTCTGATGGGTGTCATCAGCCACGGCTCCAGTGAATAACCTGCATCCCCCACTAGGAGTCCGTGTGGGATGTCCCCATTGGCAAATGTCTGGTACAGCTGCGTCAAATGCCAGATGTGGGAATCGTGATAACTCCCAGGGCAGCCAGCACACACATTCATTATTATGCCCTGGGCATCACACACGACCTGGCAGTTGATGGAGGGGAAGCCCTTGCGGTTAATGTAGGCCCTACCCCGCTCACCTGCTGGTGCTTTGATACGTATGTGCGTGCAGTCTGTAGCACCCAGTACCTCAGGGTGTTCCGCTATTTGCTGGAAGAGACGCATATTGCTGGCCAATACCTCACGGGCATTGGGGAAATATACATGATCACCGACATGTGCTGACATGGCATCCAGGAACTGGTGTAGTACCCTGGAGGCTGATGCCTGTGATATCCCCATCATATCGCCAGTTGGTCTCTGGAAGGTACCTGTTGCTAGTATTCTTAGGCCAACACATACCTTGGTTTCCACTGGGATGGGTTCCCTCTGTTGGTTCTGTGTGTGGTGGCCTGCACAGCTCAACAATCTGCTGCAGGAGCTCTCTGTCCACTCTATAGCGCTCTACTATCTCCAGCTCATGTAACCCATGGTAGGTGACCCTGGGCCTGTACACTCTTCTCCGTCTCCTCAGTGTGGGTTGTCTGGCACCATCTGCATTGTCACCACCCTCAGCAAGTCGCCTATGTCTCATTATGACAGCTATGGCAGCCCCTAACATTTCTGCTCTGAGTTCAGCTTTTTAAGTTTTCACTTCTATTAGCTTACTCCTGTCTTGCAGTGTCTCTTAATGGAAACATCCTGCACTACTGTTTGCAGAGTTCTAAGTGCTGGGCTGGGCTACTATTCTGCCTGTGTAATTGCCTGCTTCTAATTATTTTCACCTGCTAGCTTCAGCAGTTATCCCTGCTAGCTTCCTATTAATTCTGTTGCTTCCTTTTTCCTCTCTGTTTCCTCAGGGGGGGAGCAACGTGCATACCATCAGAAACACGCTCACAGTGGCTTACACACGCGCACACGTGCTTACATGGTTAAGAATCTACTTATTCGGGTTTAAACACGTGTACATCCTCGCAAACACCGTTACACGTCTGCCAACAGCCTCCAACATACTCAGACTGCCTTACACACGCGCACACCCGCGCAAACAGTGTTAAACATCTCCCAACACGCTCCCACATGCTCACACTGCCTTACACACGCGCACACTGCCTTACTCGCGCTTCATTGCGCGCACACATGCGCATGCACGGCCAGCAGGAAACGTTGGTGTTGGTAACAGTGTACACCTTCCATTTCTTGACTTTTCATGACTTATCTAGTGGCACACCTCTTTCCATGATCTGTGCCTGTCATCTGTCATGTTACACTGGCCTCCAATGAACTGCATTTCTTTCTACCATTCCCCCCTGTGATGTCATCTATCTCCTACTCTATTCCTCCCCCTTTTGTATCTCTTACACTACTCAGACTGTGCTCATTTGGTATGTGTCTGTGAGATTCAGTATCCTAACCCTCATTTACATGAGATTGCCTACTAATGCTTAGTTACATGTTTTAGACTCAGCTTCCCCCCTTAGCAACCACTACACGGTGGCCATGTTGGTTTTGGTCTGCTGGTCCCTGCATTGTCATTCCATGTATTGCATGAAACCCACATTTGTGAGTTTATAACCTTCTTTTTTATGGTTTTATACAGCGCAGCCCGTTTGCATGGGCTGCGCTGGGTTTAAACATCGGCGATTGCCGAAAAAAAAAATCATATTTTTAATATTTTTGCATCGGGTTATCTTGCCAATGGCCACATATTTGGCCATTGGCATGCTGCCTGAATCATATGCAACCTTTTTTGGAGCTGACATCACTCCGTTGTGGATTTTGCAGAAATGTACTCAGTTGTCAACTGAGTACATTTCTGCAGCTAAAACGTCTCCTACACGGACTGGTTTCTGCTTCGTGGATCGCTACTATACCTCATTTGCATACCTTTCAGATGAAAGTGAGGTATTTAGCATGTCCACGCCCAGTCCGTGTAAGAGACGTTTTAGCTGGTCTCTTACACGGAGTTTAGGGCTGTTCCTGGATCGCGAGACTTGCATGGAGTGTTGCACGTCTTTTCCACTCCGTGCAAGCCTTCGTGAATCCTGCCCACTGTTCCAGCATATGGCGACTAAAAAAAAAATAAAAAAGATAAACAGTCAAATTACACAAAGAGCAGAGCAGGAAGAAAAAGTGAATGTAAAGAGCTAAGTAAGGAAGGAAACAGAGAAGAGAGAGAAAATAAAAATAAAATTGAGTTCTGACTGAGAGTGCTACTGAAACAACTCAAGATATAAATTGATAAGTATATTTTTGGCACTTCTTTCCAAAGTTCTACAGCATTCTAATTGCTTTTGCTTGATTGATTTAGATCATATTTTCTGGCTTCTGATCTGTGTTGAAAGTGTTATTTTTCTGAGTTGATTTTTTCCCCCACTGTGCCCTCCCTATTGGTGTTTTCTTTTTATACTTGGTGGTTTGCAATTGCCTACCCCTACTGTATATTTGATCTGTGACACTATTCCCAGTCTAGTGTCTTTAGCTCATTCTACCTAATACGGAGAGAAAAACATTTTTTTTGCACTTTATTCATCTGCTTACTGTGTTTGTGTTTCTTCCTACTTTATTATTTATTTTGCTCTTGCTGCCTGTTCTTAAAAGTACTTAATAGCATTTATTCTGCTGCATTTAATACTGCTTGTTAGTAGCTGATTAAATTGTAACTGTTATTCTAAGCCTTTGGATTATGCACTTGGGCTTTAGACCAGTTGTTTCACAGTAGGAAGGTTTGTGGTCTGCACTGTTGTGGCAGGACAGGAAGTTTACATCCTTCTGAGTTGGGAGTTGCTGGTTGAAGGGTTAGTGTCGGTTCTAAAGTGTATTAGTTCTGGTTTAAGCACTTGGGCTTTGGGCCAGTTTTTTTACATTAAGAAGGTGTGGTCTGCACTCTTGTGGGAGGCTGGATTCTGCCCTTCTGAGCTGCAAATTTTTGTTCACGGGCTTATTGTGCCTGCTTATTTGAACTGTTTCTCTCTGAAAATGGTGTGCCTTGTTTGCTGCAGCATAGACTAGATTCAGGCCTGCTGACTCTAGCTTTGCTTGTATAACTTGAGCACTGACCCAGGCCATCTTTTTTTGGAGAAGGTTCCCCTGCACCCTAGCAGCAGGAGTGTGCAGTTAGAACTTGTCTGATTGAAGACTGCTGGAGCAAGGCTCAGTTTTGAGCTTTTTTCTGGTTAATTGGGTAACTTGTTTAAATCAGTTGTTCATTTTCTATTGTTTTTTATTTACATATATATATATATATATATATATATATATATATATACAAATTGCATTCTATTCATCTGTTTTTACTGTATTTGTGTTTTTTCCTTCTTTATTACTAGTGGCATTGACTACAACTCTGATCTGAGATATATAACAATAAGTATCCTTTTCTGTGCATTTAAAGAGTTTTTTTGATTGTATCTGCTTTATTTTCTGAAAAAAAAAATAATATATATATATTTATATATATATATATATATATATATGCAGTAAGTGATTGTGGGATGTCGGGTAATTAGTAGTAGACCCATATATATATATATATATCTATATATATATATATATATGTATATATATATACTTGTTTCCTGCCTTTCTATGCTAGTATAGTTCAGTTTTCCAGGTTAAGTGCTGAATTCAGGGCTATGTTACAAATCTCTGTGTTTGCCCATACTTTACTTGGATAGAAGGAAGTTTCTCTGTTCACCTGTGAGAGAGGGGAGCTTTGAGCAGACTATCTGTCCCTGGAGGAGTGGTTTCAGCCCAGAAATTAGTAGTTCATTGGCCATTTTGGGCTAATTTCTATCTCTTTCATTTCCCTGCTATAAATACTGCATTTTCCCGGTTTTGCATGCCAGGCAGCACCGGTTAGCTAAGGTATAACTATTCCCAGCTCCACAAAGTCTCCTCTTCAATTTTTCCCTTGGAACTAGACAAACAATCAACTTAAGTACTCAAGCCATTCATTTGTCAGTTCAGCACTTGCTCAAAACTCATAGCAAGCACTTATAAACCCTAGCACTAGACCCTCATTTGCTGTACAGAAAGACAAGGCTCTCTATTCATCCTTACCAGCCATTCAGTAAAACAGTTCACTGTACCTATCCAGGCATGTCCAAAGGGCAGTTCCAGGTGTACTCTCCAGTCCAACCGGTGAATCTGGGCATTTTGAGGCAATGTTACAACTGCCTCATGTACACAGACAACCCTCTCCTCCTACAACCAAACACTAATACATGTGAGAGATTCAATTATACAGCCAAACTGGAGGCTAAGTTCTCTCAACCCAAGGCTGGATCAGACAGTCAAAAGGAGAAGAGAAATACTTGCATCACACCACCAGTCTCACATAGACCCATTAAACCAGCACCGGAAAAAAACACACATAAATACATGAAAACATACTCGGAGGCTCTAAATAAAAATCTGCAAAAGCAACAGAGACCTCCAAAGCAGACATCCAAGCAACCTCTATCCCCCAACACAAATCATGAAACACATACTTCACAAAATCAGTGTGCCATGCAATCACAGCCCTTAAGGCAAAATAACATTCCCAACATACTAGTAATAGGTGACTCTGTAGTCAGGCACACTGATGTCCCACTCACTAGGCTGAATAAGGAGAAGCTTACTGTTAGCTGCCTGTTGGGTGCCAGGATCTGCCACATAACACAAGCATTCAGGTCACTCCAGAACAAGTACAAATACGACTCTGTCATTGTCCATGTTGGTGTGAATGACCTGAGACGTACCTCCCTGGACTACATGAAAAGACACATTGAAGAGCTCTCTGATCTTGTAGCCCAGGCCAGTATGTCCCTGACCCTGAGTAGCATCCTGTCCTCACCAACAATGATACCACAGTATAAAGAAAATATTATCAATTTCAACAATTGGCTAAGTTTCTGGTGTCATTCAAAGGGGATCCAGTGTCTGTCCGCCTGGGATGACATGCTTGACAAGCCACGCTGCTTCACTAGAGACGGCTTGCACCTGTCACCCTTAGGCTTTTGAATACTGGCCAAGGCTCTTGCCACCCCATAATGCCTTTTTTAGGCAAGGCTCAAAAGACAAACCCACCACCATAAATAGCACAAGTAACAAAAAAACTGAGGGTAATGCTACTCAATGTCAGAAGTCTAAACCTCAAAATGCATGCACTCGAGGCACTCCTCAGTATGGAGAAGATCAATATATGTGCCGTAACAGAAACCTGGTTTAAGGCTCCAGAAAGCACCCCAGCACTACCAGGCTAGAACTCATACCATACATTTTGGCCACAGAACCCGGACCAAAATACAAAAGGCGGGGGCGTATCCATATTCATCAAGGATACCCACACCTCCAGGTTAGTGGCACAGCACAATGCTTCAGAGATCATCCAGGTGCAACTAACAACGGGCAAAACTGCAATTCAAATTGTAGCTTGCTACAGATCACCCACCATGTCCCAAGATCCCCATTCCACATTTCTGGAAACACTGGGAAATATAAAGGTCCTACCAAATACCCTAATATTGGGTGATTTCAATTACCCAAACATTAATTGGGAGAACTACTCAAATACTAACTCCCTTGCCCAACATTTCCAAGAATTTATAAACTCAAATGCACTGGATCAATTGGTCAACACTCCCACCAGAGGTGACAACATATTGGACCTGGTCATCACCAACATGGGCAACCAGTGCTCCACACCGGAGGTCAACCCCTCACTGGTTAGATCTGACCATAAACAAATCACTTTGGATATCCACATTCTGCCCCCACCCCCGGACAAGGAAACCACTGTGAAAAACTTTTCAAAAGCAAACTTCACGTTACTTAAGACCGAGGTGGAAAGTTTCAAGCCCCCTTGCTAAAGGATAACATTGTCCAAACTGCAAAATCCTTTACTAATGCATTCTATGGGCACCTACAAGAATGCATGAATCGTGCTATCCCAAGCAAAACCAAGACTCACTCCTCCAAGAAAAGGAAACCAGTCTGGTGGACTCCTGCCATAAACAAGCTATACAACAGAAGGAGGAAACTAGTACAGAAAAGAGTAAAATCCCAAGAAGGGAAGACATCCCTGATCAGTATCAGTAAGAAACTACGATCCCTTATAAAATCATCCAATGTGAGTTTCGAAAGAAAAATTGCCAAGGACTCCAAAGATAACCACAAGGCATTCTTTAGCTATGTCAAGAATCTAAGTGGCAATGCTCAGATCTGCTCGGAGTTAGTGCAGAATGTTACAAAATACACTGAACTGACTGATATTGCCAACATCCTGGCAGACAGGTTCAGCGCAAACTTCATCCCCTTCTCACCCCCAAGGGCCCATAACCATACAAGAAGAATGTAAAGCTCCTGATATCACAGACACTCAGGTTAAGACAGCCCTCTCCAAAGCCAAAAACACAGCATCAATGGGACTCAAAGTCACCTAAACACACTGTTCAAACTCAGCCTCTTCACAGATTATGTACCCAACAGTTATTCCACTCAACCTCCAAACACTGGACCCTACTAGTGCAGATCATGCCACAGTTACCAAGGCTATAGATGAGGGAATGCCTTTGACACCATTATAGACAAGCTCACCAGCCTGAACACAGAACCCACATGGTGAGACTAGGTCTGACTCTAAACCAGTTACATATACTTCTCAGAGGTATGACTGCAAACTAGGGGCTATAATTGACTCTCACTGAGATGGACAGCTGGTATCAATGCCAAAAGTGCATAGTTATCCCTTTTGATAGTCCCTAAATATGGTCTGGGGACCCAAATAGATAGTAAACATCACATTGCCAAAGTGGTTAGAAAATCCTTCTATGTGGCACACCTTATCACAAAAGGGTTCGCATCCAAATCAAAAGAGGTCATTGTGCCCCTCTACTCATCACTCTTCAGACCCATCATAGAGTACAACGCCCCATTTGGGATGTATCTTGCAAGACACCTGCAACATCTGGAAAGACCACAGAAGTATCTCACCAAGAGGATCACTGGCCTCAAACAGATGCCCTATGCAGCTCAACTGAAGAAACTCCAGTTGCACTCAGTTGCATACTGCCTACACAGAGTTGATCTCTGCCTGACATACAAGGCCATGTCCAACCCAGAACTGATCGACATGCTCCACCTAAAGAAAAGCTTATCCCCTCGAGCCACACGCTGTAGGGATCTAAACCTCACCACAGCAATAAATAGGACATGCTGGAGGGATAGATTCCTGTCACAGAGACTTCCCATGCTTTGGAACAAGATTCCAATCTACATTAGGCAGAGCTCCTCGCTAACACTATTCAAGAGAAACCTTGACGAGTGGATGGGAAACAGAAAGTTTACCCCGGGGATCACTTCAGTGGCTCTGCTGGACAGATGCACAGGTAACTAATCTAAGGGAGCAGTGAAAGCCAACACATTCTGGCTAGGCTTATAAATGCCTTCAGGCAGATAGCCTAGTACCTACCTATGAACCTATGAGGAAGCAAAAAGAGTGCAGGAAATAATTTAAAATGAAGGAAGGTTGATAAAGGTAATTAAGTAAACTAGGAGCAAGTAATTAACAATAAGGTACATCAAGCATACAAGACAAATATAAAAATATCAGGTAAAAACACAGTAAAATCTGTAAGAGACATCTATGAAAAGAAGAAGAAACTTATAACATGTGTAACACTTCCAAATATAAAGAGTTGTCATTAGACAGCACAGCTCAGATATAAGGAACATAACTCCAATAGATGCAGCATTTCATTATTTATTTATTTAAGTTTGATGACTGGGGAAGTCCATTGGACCAGAAAGAGCCCATTTTCAGTGGAGGGCCAGGGAGAAAAACTCCAAATATCGCAAGTTACATATTACATATTACAAAAGAATAACAAAGTTTTGTACAGAAAATTAAAACATTTACAGAAATATAATACATTATGTAATAGGCTTTAAGTGAGTTAACATTTAAACAGAAAGTTACTAGCCCTTTTGGATGTTGGATAAACTGAACATTTGCAGAAAAAGACATTTTTGTCAAATAATCTCTTTGTAAGTAAACATTAAACAAGTAGCTACTAGCCCTTTGCAGGTTAGGTGGACCATTTTGCATGGAGAGAGTACAAGAAAATTGGATTATGGAAAGTATAGCACATAGATAGCAGAGAGAAAATCAGTCCCTGGTAGGGCGAGACTGTTTTAGGTTGAGATGAAGCAATAGAATTGGTAAATGGTAATGATTTCAGTGCAGGATGAAAAGAGATGGGGTGGAGAGGGGTTTATGTTGTAGTGTGACATGGGCATTCCCATTTGGCTGATAGATGAGAGAATAGCTGAGATTTGAAATTGGTATGGTTTAGAAGGTTGTGAAGGGGGGGGGGGGTGAGAGTTCCACTGCTTGGCTAAGGAGTAGGAGAGTAGTAGATGGCCAGGAGGTCATGCTGGTTTGTGTACCTGAAGGAGATTTTGGTTTGTGGATCTGAGTTTGCAGTTGGGTATATAGGGTTTTAAAGATGTAGTGACAGATGGCAGTTTGTGGGTTTAAAGATGAGCTTGTGGACAATGGTGAGTTGTAGGTAACTGAGGTAGTTGGGGAGTTCAAGCCAATTAAGGGTGAGGAGGGAGTGGCAGTGCTGGGGTGAGTTTTTTTAATTGGTTGCAAATTTGCATATCTTGTGGTAGTAGGATTCAGGTTTGGATCGGAAGCTGAGGTGAAGATTTGTGAACAGAGGGGCACCATACATCAGGGAGGGGAGCAGGAAGGTGGATGCCAGGGTTTGATGGGTAGAGGGGCTGAGGAAGTGGTTGTGTCTGTAGAGGAGACCTGTCTTTCGTGGGTTTTATTGATTGTCAGAGTGGATGTGGGTATCAAATTTTAGTTCATCAATAATGATGCCGAAAAGCTTGGTGGTGGGAACAATTTCAAGGGGGTGTTGTTCTGGCTCTGTACAGTGAATGAGGTTTTGTCAATAATAGAGTTTTTGGTAGGGGAAAAGATCATTAGTTTGGTTTTATTTGTATTTAGAGCTAAGTGGTTAGACTTCATCCAGGTTTCAGTTGTGGAGAAGGCTAATTGGGTTTTTGCAAGGAGCTCAGAAGGTGAGAAGGCTGAGCAGGTGATAGTCGAGTCATCTGCATATTGGATGACAGATGACTCTGGAATAGAGTGGTGAAAGTTGTTTATAGTTTCATAGATTAGTATTAAGCTAACTGCCCTTGCGAGCAATTTTAAGCCTAGCCAATTATCCCTTGTGAGACTCAAACCCTGCACCTTGTGTTTGAAGGCAAACATCTTAACCATTAGGCCACCCTCCCAACCCCTTGTTAAACAGGTTAAAGAGTAGAGGGCCAAGAATAGAACTTTGAGGGATGCCTGTGGGTGTAAGGACGAAGGGGGAGGTTGAGGTTTTCCATTGGACCGCTTGCTGATGGTTGAGCAGGTAGCTGGAAAACCAGGCTATGGTGGAGAGAGAGACAGATATTTAGGATAGAAAGTTGGAATATGAATAGGTTGTGGGAGATGGTGTTATAGGCTTTTGACAGACCTAGGGCTAGCGTAGATACAAATTTGCCTGAGTCTCATTCAATTAATTAATTAATTAATTAGGAGCAATAACATTCACAGTCACAATGTAGGAAGCACATCTAAAATAACACAAAGGTACAAGGGGACTAAATGCCATCTGTATACAATTTTACAACTGCAACAGCCGTATTACAAATAGCAAGAAGAGCTCACTTGCTATAACAAAAGCACTTTATCACCTAGTTTACAAATAGTCACCAAGACAGAGATGTGTTAATAGTTATTGTTATTTAGTTTGTTCCTGTTGGCATATGGAAATATGTGAAGGGTAGACACTGAAATATGATGTTAGAGGTGGAAATGAAGATAACTGATGACATTGGATTTGCATTGATGTAATTATGTAACTGGTACAATGAGGGGACATTTTTCTACAGGGGAAAATCCTGTATTCTGTAGGCAGAATGAATAATCATAATATGAATGAGAAGGACAGCATATGTCTACATGAAGTACAGAAATAAAACTGTATTAAAAAATCTATCCGAAAATATTGGCACTACTTTCTTTCATATGGAATATAACAATATAACTAGATTAATGGCCTTATCAGTCAAGGAACTATCCAGATAATTATCACTACCACGATTGTTGCAGTATGCAAACTAATAATCAAAATTATTGTTATTCATAATTTAAAAAGGTCATAAAAACATTGTAGTCAGCCAAATCCAGCAAGCAGTAAGTCATCAATATACAGTTTGTACTTATAAAATTGCCAGAAAAATCTGATTGCCATACATATATATCCATTAAGTTTTATAAAGTCCATAAGCAGATTAGAATAGGGGCACAATTTATTCTTTTTGCTAAGTCTCTATCTTGATGATTTTTTTTGGTCAAATATAGAAACATATGAGTTTCACAGAAGCAAGCAACCTCAAAAACAAAATGTGTGTTTTGCATGTAATTCTTGCAGGGTTTCAGATGTAGAAAATAATATTTTATTAAAGGGATCAGAATTGAAATGCTGTTTTTTACATGTATCAAGGTTTGTTGTTTATTTGGTTAGATGCATTTTATGTGGGTAGAACGACGCATGAATTGCATAGGGGTATATATGACCATTTATATGCAATACAGACTAAAGATGTCATGGATGCTTCAGTTAAGCACAGTAATGAATGTAAATTTAAATAAGTTATTTGTTTTCTGTTATGCGAAAGATTTTAACTCTAGATTTGATGCTGAAGAAGAGTTACATTGGAAAGAATATCACTGGCAACTAAAGTTGGATGCTTGCAATAGTTCAGTAATTCATGATAAAGAAAATGTCAAAGTCTGTTTAAAAAGGAGACAACTTAAACATTAATGCCTTGTGACTGGTTATGTTAAGACACACGATGTAGAATCTATCTAATCGGTAATTGTGTTTCATGCAGTCTTATGAAGTTTCTGGAAGAGATGAAAGCACTTATTTTGGATGAATACATTTTTTGCTTTTTAGTTTGGTTGTTTTATTTTGAAAATAAGATACAGGGACTGAGCCAAGAAAGCAGTCAAGAGTTTCGAAACCTATATATTATCACATGCTAGTATACAATGACATAACATCAGTTGTTACCAAATAATAGTTATGCTGCAAACCCATTTGCCTATTGGACCTAATAAATCTGTGATGTTTCTAATACATGCATCTAACCTAACAACATAGTTTATTGATCATCTTTTGCCAATGGATCAACCTGTTGCAATACCAGGCTACAATTCTTACCACACTTTTCGGCCACAAAACCAAGACCGAAACACTAAAGGTGGAGGAGTGTCCATATTCACCAAGGATATTCACACCTCCAGGCTAGTTGCCCAACACAATGCATCTGAAATTCTCCAGGTGCAGCTAACACTAGGTAAGAATGCAATCGAAATTGTAGCTTGCTACACATCCCCCACCATACCCCAAGATTCTCACTACACCTTCCTAAATGTACTGGAAAATATTAAGATACAACCAAACACCCTAATAATGGGTGATTTCAACTACCCTGCCATTAACTGGTAAAACTACTCGGGTACCAACTCCTTTTCCCAACGGTTCTTGGAATTCATAAATTCCAATGCCCTGGATCAACTAATCCATTGTTCCACCAGGGGCTCCAATATCCTAGACATGGTCACTACCAACATGGGAGATAGATGCTCCACACCAGTGGTCACCCCCTCATTGGTCAGGTCTGACCATAAGCAAATCACCCTTGACATCCACATCCCACCTCCACCCCCCAGTAAGGAAACCTCCTTAAAAAACATCTCCAAAGCCAACTTCATGCTACTGAAGTCAGAAGTGACAAACTTCACAACACTCATGCAGACAGGATCTGGAAGTTTGACTGCAGAATCCTACACTAAGGCACTGTACGAGCACATCCACTTGTGCATGAATCATGCCATCCCAAATAGAACCAAGATGCTCTTCTCCAAAACAAGGAAGCCAATCTGGTGGTCCCCTGCTATAAACAAACTATACAGCAGACAGAAGAAACTGTTACAGAAAAGAGGAAAATCCCAGGATGCAAAAAACTCCCTCACCAGCCTCAGTAAGAAGCTGAAATCCTTCATAAAATCCTCAAAAGCTAGTTATGAAAATAAAATTGCCAAAGATTCCAAAGACAACCACAAGGCATTCTATAGTTATGTCAAGAATCTAAATGGCAATGCTCAGATCTGCTCTGAACTACAACAGAATGGCACTAAATAAACTGATCCCAAGGATATTGCCAATATCCTGGCAGATCGATTTAGTGCCAACTTCACTCCCCTCTCACCCCCTAAAGGGCCCATCTCAATACCAAAACATTGCCAAATTCCAATAATCACAGCCAGACAGGTAGAAACAGCACTCTCCAAAGCTAAGAATACAGCATCCATGGGACCAGATGACATCCCAGGCTGTGTACTACATGAACTACAAAATGAACTGGCACCCCACTTAAGTGCCATGCTTAATCATAGCCTCACCTCAGGCTTCGTGCCCACTGAGTGGCGCACAGCTGCAGTTATCCTGCTCCACAAGGGAGGATCCACATTGGATCCCGGGAACTACCATCCCATCAGTCTGACAGGCCTGATCTGCAAGGGCATGGAACGCATTATCATGGAACTTATAAACAAAGACATTGGCAATCTCCAGACACTGGACCCCATCAAGTTTGGGTTTGTGAAGGGCCGATCCTGTCTCCTGAATCTGATTGACTTCTTCAAATCGGTCTCCAGAGCTGTGGACAAGGGTAAGGAGGTCCACACATCCTATCTGGACCTTGCCAAGGCCTTCGACACCATCCCACACTCTGGAATCATAGATAAACATACCAAGCTGGGCATAAATCCCAACGTCACTTGATGGGTTGCCAACTGGCTTACTGACAGAACCCAGACTGTAAAAGTAGCCGACTCCAAATCCAGCTCCAGACAAGTCACAAGTGGAGTACCTCAGGGTTCAGTCCTGGGACCACTCTTGTTTGGCATCTACTTTTCTGAAGTACAGACCAACATTAAGGGACTCTGGCTAACAAAGTTTACAGGTGACTGCAAACTGGAAGCCATTATTGAATCCCCAAATGATGTGGATATTCTACAAAAGGGCCTTACATAAACAGATGCCTAGTGCCAGAGCCATCGACTCAAGCTTAATGCCAAGAAATGTATAGCCATCCCCTTTGGAAAAAAAACATGTACCCATGAACTACCACAGAGGTGGCAGGACACTAAACATCGAAAGTGTAATGAGAGACTTAGGGACACAAGTGGACAGTGGTCTCACTTTCGATAACCACATCGCCACAACAGTTAGGAAATCCTTCTACATGGCACACCTCATCACTAAGGGCTTTTCATCCAGAAAAAGGAGGTCATTGTCCCCACTGTACTCATCCCTCATTAGACCCATTATAGAGTATAATGCCCCATCTGGTATGTACCTCACAAGACATCTGCAACAGCTGGAAAGGCCACAGAAATACCTCACTAAAAGAATCACAGGCCTAAAGCAGATGCCATATGCTGACTGTCTAAAAAGACTCCAGTTATACTCTGTGGCATATTGTCTACTCAGAGGCAATCTCTGCTTAACATACAAGGCCATGTCAAACACTGAGCTGTTGGACATGCTCCATTTAAAGAAATCCCAATCCCTCAGAGTCACACGCTCCAGGGATCTAAAACTTATCATCACAATGAACAAAACATGCTGGTGGGATAGGTTCCTGACCCATAGACTCCCCATACTCTGGAATAGACTGCCCATACATGTCAAGCAGAGCACCTCATTGGCCCTCTTCAAAAGGAACCTTGATGATTGGATGGGAGATAGGAAATTCACCCCGGGGATCATGTCAGTCGCCCTGCTAAACAGGGACCCAGAGAAGTAAATATTGTGGGAAAAAATGTCCAGGGAATTGTTATGGCTAGGCTTGCATAGGCCTTAGGGCCGATAGTCTAGTTCCACCCTATGAACCTATGAACCTATGTTCTAGATGATTACTAAATCGGCCTTCAATTGGATACCCAGTGGGGGTTAATAAGACTGTTAAAGAATTTGGGTAATCAGCAAAACATAGGAATAGTAGCATTTTCTTCAATCAAGTATTTGTAAGCAATGCTGGACAGAAAAAATATCCATAGACCTTTATAAAAACATTCTAGTATTTTGTATTGCTTCATAAATACTAAGATTGTAGAAATGTGGACAATATACATATAATTGAAATGCTTAATTCTATCAAATGCCTGCTTTTTTGATAACTTTCTAACTATTCACTGGCTATCCCTCAATCGTTGAATTGTTTGTCATTTGCTTTTAATGAAGATGTAATGAATGTCTTTGTTGTTAGAACAGTTCCTTCTTAAATGTTTTAGCCCCTAATAATTGGTGACCTTATAATGCATTGATTGTACTATCATTAAAATTAGAATATATGTAGTAGCCTATGTCAGCTCTTATTAACCCAGCAACAATTATTTAATTTGATAATTAAAATCTGGCACTAGGTCTAGGTCATGTTGATGAAGAGGCCATCACTCATGGCTAAGAGTAAGTATGTGAGTGTGTGTGTGTGTGTGTGTGTGTGTGTGTGTGTGTGTGTGTGTGTGTGTGTGTGTGTGTGTGTGTGTGTGTGTGTGTGTGTGTGTGTGTGTCTTTGCATGTGAGGCAGTGGTGTAATTATAATTTTGTCTGTAATTTAAATATATGTTAGCTATTTTCTAATTGTAGAAATTTAATTTATATACCATAACCCCACAAATATGTTTTATATATATATATATATATATATATATATATATATATATATATATATATATATATATATATATATATATATATATATATATATATATATATTTATATATATATGGGTCCACTTTATAATTTCAAAATACTGAAACCCCGAATTTCAGTATTTCGAAATTATATACCCAAATCACAAAATCACGAAAACACAGAAGCACAAAATTCAAAATCCCGAAGCTCGGAGATGTTGAATTTCAAACTTCTGGTGGTACAGTGTGTGAATAGGCAGGTGGAAGTTTAGGTAAGTATGTATGTGTATGTGTGTTGGTTAGAGGCTTTAGTGTGTGTCAGTGTGTGTTGTGACTGTGATGTGTGTGTGTGAGGGACTGTGAAATGTGTGGGTGTGAGTTTCCTTTGTGTGTATGTGCGATCTCGGAGTTAGTATATTTAAGTAGGGGGGAGTGTAGGGGGTGCAGGGGGGCTTGTCCCCTGCTTATATGTAGTGTAGAATTATCTGTTTGATGGTGGGGGGAAGTTGTGTGTATGTGCATGTTGCATGTGTATTGTATGTTCGGGATTTTAAATTTTGTGGTTATGGGGTTTCAGGATTTAGTGTTTTTGGCTTTGTAAGTTCGAAATCCTGAAATTCAGGATTTCATTATTTTGGGATTACAAAGTGGATCTATATATATATATATATATATATATATATATATATATATATATATATAATTATGTATATAAATTGTGATTATATATAGTACGTTGTTCAGTTTGTAGTAAACGAAGTAGTCAACGGAGGCAGCTTTGCAGTGTAAATGTCAGAAAAGAAATCTAGTTCACATCAAGTAGTTCACTTTGTAGTCAACATAAATTCACCACTAGCATTCCTGCTTTGCAAGCGTTTTGTAGAATACGTCAAAAGCAATATTTCCTTAATAATCAGATGCAGCATTCCTTTATAGACAGGGATCTGGCATAGTATTTGCAGAGAACTTACAACAGCAATGAAACTCTCTTTACAATTCTCCCAATACTGATAATTCAAGATAACTTCACTTTTTACCCGAACAGTGATACATCCAAATGTGTTCTCCTCTCAAGGTTCAGCTACCTTTCTTCAAAGGCATACCTTCTTCATTGCCCTTCCTTTATCTTCTGGTATATGTAACTCCATTATAAGACCATGTTTAGACCCACATCTCACAACTCCTCCTGCATAAGGACAATGGATTTTAAATATGCCAATGTGCAGATATTGCACATTAATTCTAACTTCCTTACTGTTTTCTGTTTCTGGGTTAGTATCCTTAAAGAGACCAGTCACCACTATGACAGCTGAC
The DNA here is from genome assembly GCF_019279795.1 of Protopterus annectens. NCBI lineage: Eukaryota > Metazoa > Chordata > Ceratodontiformes > Protopteridae > Protopterus > Protopterus annectens. The sequence goes on from NC_056730.1 coordinate 762,253,207, forward strand.
CCCTCTAAACTAGTATAGTTAAAGTAAACAGCTGAATCAGCCAGCCACCACCACTATGCCACTCCACACACACACACACACACACACACACACACACACACACACACATATATATATATATATATATATATATATATATATATATATTTTTTACATATATAAAAATGGTGTTTTTTGATCAGGTGGCAAGGTCACATGTCCAGAGCTATTTTCTTTTAGCTCACAGCAGAAGGTATTTAATGTATGACACAAACTAGACACACAGTGCCCTTACATCTCTCTCCCTTTATCTAGTTATTTTTCTTTTCTGTTACTTATTTCAAAAAGTTGCATTAATAATTTTTTGGTAGTTTCTGTAAGTATTTGTTTTAATGTTTTTTGGTCCATTTTGACTCTAGACCAGAGTTGCTTTGCAGTCTTTTTGTCTTTGTATATTTTTGTTGTGTCAGCTTTGTTTTTATATATTCTGTTATGAGTTTGAAGTCATGCTATGCTTGTTGATCTGAGGGTATGATTCTTGCTTTGGGCATGAGAGGTCCTGTGTTAAAATTCCAATCAAGCAAAGCTTTTGTCTAGAAGTTAACACAGCAAATTAAGGCTCTGATCTTTTATCTAGCTGTTTCCTGTGGTCCAGGATATGATTTGCTTAGCCTCCATTTGTCTGATATGGGACATTAAGCAAGTCACTTAACTCGACAGTGCTTTGGGACCATTGAAAAATTAGTTTAGGCTCCATAATAGAAGAGATATATGTGAACCTATAATAATGTTGTTTCTACAGTTCAGTTAACTTCATATAATTTAAAAAGTTAAAAACTAATTTCTGTTTTTCTGATAATGCAATTTTCCAATGGCTATTTGTGATCAGTGTTTTATTTTAAATTTTAGAATCGTATTATATTATTAATCATAATATTAATGAGACTCATAGAATGAAGATCCACTAAAATAAGTTCAGAATATAGAATCCTTTTAAATTATCATAGGCTCATTGGATCATAGCAGGTTACTAGGCTATGGAGGTCATTCCAAACCTAACCATTTCACCCAATGTAAAACCATAGATACCCTAGTTAATACCCAGGATTGTATTTATTAAGGAATGCCCTTGTCAAGGAGGGTTGTGGGTGATATCCCTGGTAAGATTTTACAGTGCCTCATCCCCTTTTCTAGGCTTCTTTAAATAGTGTCATAGAAGTGCTCTGTTTCACATGAACTGGCAGCCTATTCCAAAGACATGGCAGTTGCTGCCAGACAAATCTGTCCCTGCAGCATGTCATATTCAAGTTGCAGGCCATATTTAGGTCCCTGGAATGGGTATCTGTAGTCCTGTTTGATTTTCAGATGTGCAGCAAATTCATTAGGTTTGGGTTGGAGTTTGCTCTGTAAGCCAGGCATAAGTCTCCCCTAAGAAGTCTATACAATACTGAGTATAGTGACATGGACTTATTCGGTCTGTATAAGGTATGTGTGGAGTCCCTTGATTTTCTTAGTTAGCAACCTCTGAGGTCTCTCCAGTTGCTGCAGGTATTTTGTACGGTATCTACCAAAAGAGGCATTATACTCATTTATGGCCCTGATTAGTGATGAATATGGAGGGGTTATAATCTCCTTTGTCCTATAGGTGATGCCTTTGCTAATCAAGTGTGCTACATAGAAAGCCTTATTACAGTAGATACATAGTGGTCAAAGTTAAGGTCGCAATCTACTTGTGTTCCCAGATCTCTTACCACTTCATAGATACATAGGGTATTGCTATTAATTTGATAGTGTGAAGGGAAATTGTTTTTACTGAAGAGAATGATGATGCATTTCTTTTAATTTTTGTTGAGACCATGACTAAGACACCAGTCGTTGGTCTGCATAAGACCCTCCTGAAGTATACTGACATAATTTGGGGATTCGGTAATTGCACCCACTTTGCAGTCATCCGCAAACTTGGTCAGCCACAGCCACTTAGTTTTGGCCTGAATTTCTAAGATGTATATACCAAACAGTAGGGGGCCCAACACTAACCTTTGTGGCACCCCAGTGTTGACAGGTCTGCTGGTTGATGTGGAGTCACCCACTTTGATAGTGTGTGACTGGTTTGTTAGCCAGCTGACAACCCATCTTACAACAAGTGGGTTTACATTCAATTTGCTATGTTTATCGGTAATGCCTGAGTGTGGGATTGTGTCAAAGGCCTTTGCCAAGTCGAGGTATGCTCTGTGCCCAGATCTCCCCTCATCAATGGCCCTGGTCACAATTTCAAAGTAATTCATCAGGTTTAAGAAGAAGGATCTGCCCTTGGCAAAGCCAAATTGAGTTGAATGCAGGGTTTGGAGGTCCCCTGTCTTTATGAGGTCCATGGTGATACAGATGAGGCTGGTCAGAGTTAAGGGTTTACAATTATCTGGGTCTGTTGCTAACCACCTTTGTGGAGGGGAATAACTGTTGCAGTTCTCCATTCCACAGGAATAAAGCCAATAGTTAGGCTGTGATTGAACAGGTGACTTAACTGTGATGCTAGTTCATGTTTTAGTTTGTTTAGAAGACAGTTTGGGATGCCATCTGGTCCCATAGAGGCTGTGTTTTTTTGCCTTAGACAAGGCTTTAATGCCCTGCACTTTGGATATGTAAGGTGGAAGTGGGAGTTGGGGGCAGAGTTTGTGCTAAGCTTGGAGGGGATAAGGAGGTGAAATTTTTGCCACATCTGTCCACTAGCAAGTTTGCTGTCTCTGCAGGATCAGTGTGTGTAATACCATTAGTCACCAGTTTGGGTCCTATCTTTTAAGCTACATGTGTAGCTCTGAAATGCCTTATGATTATCCTTGGCCGTGATTTCTACATTTTTCTCAAAGTTACGCTTAGAGGATTTGACATGTCATCTTATTTGCCTGTTGAGGCTGAGGAGGGTGCTTTCCATTTTTGTGGCCTCACCTTGGCTTTCTTAGACAGCAACTTTTTGTGTTTGTTGATACCGAATGTCCACCAGGGTGGCTTTTTTTTTTTTTTTTTTTTTTTTTTTTTTACTTCTGGGTCTGACTTTGATTCTCTGTGGAACAGCTGAATCTATACACTTTTACAAGTGACTGTACAGGTCTTTAGTGTAAGCTTTTGTGTTGGGGTTTGGAATGCATTTATAGCGTTCCATAGGAGAGTATAGTTTTGTTTGGTGAATTTTTTTCACCTGATTTCACCCTTTGTGAGTTCAGTTGTTAGTGCCAATTCAAAGGAGACAGATTTGTGGTCAGATTTAACTAATAAGAGTCCGACAGTTGCAGTGGTGCATCTGTTTGTCATGTTAGTGAGGACCATCTCTAGTATGTTTGTTCCTCTTGTTGGGGGGATGAATAAGTTGTTCTGGGGCATTTAAATTAACATAGTCAAGGAACTTTTACACTAGTGAGTTAGGGCTAGAGTAGGTTTCCCAGCTGATGGTGTGATAATTGAAATGCCCCATGACCAGAGTGTTTGGCAATATTTAGATAGACTCCAGTTTGGCCAAGTAGGCCTTATGCACATCATGATCCATGGAGGGGGATTTATAAATATCTATGATATGAATGGGGGTCTTACCCACAGTAATATGAACATGGAGTAACTCCACGGATTTGTCCAGTCTAACTAGTCAGGTGGTGAATTTATCTCTAATATAGATCAAAACACTGCCTCCTTTGGTACTCACATGTTCATTTGGGGGTCTGACAGGGTGGAAGGCATTATAGCCTTGCAAGGCCAGGGTACTCTCTAAGGCCTTGAATCAGGTTTCTGTGACTGCATAGACATCTACATCCTGCAGTGATAGAAGTGCTTCCAGGGTGTACATTTTTTGGCTTAAGCTCCTAGTGTTTAGAAGCATAACCCTTATTTTGTTATGGGTGGCAATTTTTATGTCAGCAATTATGTTTTTGCCAGCAGCTGAAAGCCTAGTGATGCCAGGTGCAAACCTTCTCTGGCAAAGTAGCAATGTTTGTCAACCATGTCATCCTAGCCTGACAGAAACTGGATTCCCTTTGAAGGACACCAAATAATAAGCCAATTATTGCAACTGATCATTTTAATAGTAGTTGATGGTAATATGCTACTCAAGGCTAGGGACATACCTGCCTGGGATACATACTCAGAAAGCTCAATCATGTCTCTCTTCATATAGTCCAGTGAGGTATGCCTCAGTATGTTCTATCTAACAGAGTCATAACGGTACTTGTTGCTGAGAGACCTGAGTGCATGTGTGATCTGAAGAATCCTGGCACCAAACAGACAGCTGACATTGACTTTTTCCTTATCTAACCTGGTGAGTGGGACATCCATGTGTCTCACTATGGAGTCTCTGATGACAAGAAAATTTGTTTTTTGAGTGTTACACCTTAAGGGGTTGGTAGATGAGACACTGTTGTTGCTATGTGTCTTGCATACTGTGGAAACTGTGTTAGTTGTAGCAGTATTTTGTTTTGGAGGTCTCTGGTGTTTTGGTAAGTTTTTTTGAGAGAACCTCTGTGTATGTTGATTTATGTGTTGGATGCATACTATGTGTATGAGTACTGGTAGCATGTGCTTAAGTAGTGGCGGGTGAGTGGACAACCTCTTCAGTATTACTGTTTTGAGTGCAAGAGAGCAGGGATTCAAGATTCTTTATGTAGATACATCCCTCGCTCTCTGCAATAGAGTGCGTTATTAGTAGAGGGTTGTCAGTGTACATGAGGCAGTTGCTACACTGTCTTATGAGACCCAAGTCAACAAGACTGGTAGAAGAAACAAGGGTAGTCCAGCTTTCTATAATGTTAGGTTTGAAGAAGTATTATCACAGAGGAGGTGCTTTCAATACTGATTTAGGAGGTGCTCTGTAAATGGTTATTTCTGATCGGGTTTTTGCCTGGTGGTTTAATAGGTCATAGCTCACTAGCAATACTTATTAGACCAGAAATCTACTAAAGATGAGAACTACACTAATATATTACAGCTTTAGCTAATGGAAAATTGTTGATATTATCTGTCCAGCTATGGTGCACAATTGCACATCAGTGAGCAGAGCTACATGATGCACAGACAAGTAGAAACACACTCAAACACAGGGCTTAAATACCAGATGCTAAAAACTTTTAAAACATTAAAGAAAACTCAGAAGAACAAATGTGGGTGTTTACTCCAAGCCCTAGATCAATAATCCTTCACCAGACAGTTTCCAATCAGCACAATTCTCTCACAAAGGTGTAGAAGGGCCGCTCCCAATCAAAAATGGCTTGGAAAATGTGCTCAGAATACAACAGCCACTGCAAACACATCCAGATGCAGTGAAACTGTATCTGGACTGTACTATAGCTACTAGCTACATTAATTTAGGCAGGAAACACTAAAAATGTTTAAACAGCAGAAAAACAGCAAGGAGACACTAAAGATTGCTTTAAACCACAACTAAATCAGTTGTTCAAATTACTGCTTGGTGGGAAAACAGAACAGATGGTTTGCAAACAGGGAAGCATAGAAACAATCATTTTGCAAACAGTGAAAATAGCAAAAAAAAAAAAAAAAACTTTACAACCATGAAAACTGCAACAAAATAACATTTAATAGATACAGTAAGGCAGACAATTGCAGTATAAACAGTACAGTTTAGATTACAGTATTTAAATACAGTATTCATAGGATCATAAGATCATAGGAGGTTACTAGACTATTGGCCCTGAAGGACTTATAAGCCTAGCCAAGAGTTTACCCCCAGATAATGTTTAGACAAGTCAGCACCCAAAGCCCCTGCCCAGCATGGACACAGGTGGAATCCCAGGGGTGTATTTTCTGTTTCATATCCAGTTATCCAGGTTGTGCCTAAAAAGGAATAATGAGGTATTCTACTTAATGTGGAGAGTGAGTCTATTTCACAGATGGTGGAGTCTCTGCGACACAAATCTGTCCTGTCAACAAGTCTTATTGAAGTCACAGAACAGGTTGAGGTTGTGTGTACGGGTTACTTGAGTGGAGCTTAACTTGCGGATATGCAGCAGTCCCATCAAGGTGGAGTCTGAGATTGCTTTGTATGCCAGATAGAGGTCACTTCTGAGGAGTCTGTATGAAACTGAGTAGAGGGGCAGGGCTTTTAGCCTTTCTGTGTAAGGTAGATGTTTGAGGCCCTGGACTCTCCTGGTGATTAACCTCTGTACTGTCTTCAGCTGCAGCATGTGTTCTGCTAGCTACATGCCATTGTACTCAATAATTGGCCTTATAAGGGAAGAATACAGGGATGGTATGACCTCTTTGTCCCTGGATGAGATACCCTTACTTATGAGGTGGGCCATGAAAAAAGCTTTCTGTACAACATAAGCAACATGGTGGTCAAAAGTCAGGTTGCTATCAACCTGGGTGCCCAAATCCGTCACTACTGATTGTGTACTTAGGACATTGTTACTAATGTAATAATATGTGGGGATGTCACTCTCCCCAAAAGGAATGATGATGCATTTTTTGTCATTCAGCTTGAGGCCTTGTTTCTGGCATCAGTCATTTGTTTGGGTGAGACCCTCTTGGAGGACATCCACATCATTGGGGAATTGATGACCACACCCATCTTGCAGTCATCTGCATACCTAGTCAGCCATAGCCCACTGGTTTTGGCCTGCACCTCAGAGAAGTATATCCCAAACAACACAGGCCCCAAGACTGATCCCTGGGGTAGCGATCCCATGGGGTACACCTCTCATTATGGGTCTACTGCTTGAGGTGGCTTCCCCTATTTTGATTACGTGGGTTCTATCAGTGAGTCCCTTTGCTACCCATCTGGTAACATATGGATCAATGCCTAGTTGAGAGAGTTTATCTATTATGCTTGATGGGGAATGGTGCCAATGGCTTTGGCCAGGTAAAGGTAGGCGGTGTGCATCATCTTCCCCTTGTCCATGTCTTTCATAACTGTCTCAAATAAGTCAACCAGATTCAACAGACATGACCTCCCCTTGATAAAGCCAAACTGTGTGGGGTCGAGTGTTTTGAGGTTGCCTAGTTCCCTTGAGATAACAGGTAGGGAGCAGGTACTGGGATGTCCTGATTTACTGATGGTGGGGACAGATGGGAGAGGTTTTTGCTGAATCTGTCAGCCAACAGATTGGCTATATCTACAGCATTTGTATATGTGGTGTCCTTGACCACCAGTTCTGAACAGATCTGGGTGCTTCCTTTGAGATTGTGGACATATGTGAAGAAGGCCTTATAATTGTCTGGATTCAAAGCTGGCTTTAGAGAATTTCACTAGTGCTCTTATTTGCTTGTTCAGGCTAAGGAGAGATTGCTTGCAATTGGGCACCTGTTCCTTCTTGATCCTGGATAGCATTTTTTTATTTTGTTATATAGTTTATTTTTTTCAGATGTCCACCAGACAGGTTTACTCTTCCTTGCAGTGGATGATTTTGTCCTGTCAGGTATTCCTGATTCCATGCATCTATATAAATGCTCATATAGTACTTTGGTGTAGATTTGAACATCAGTGCCAGTTCCTATAGAGGGGGTGGGGGATGTGAAGCTGTTAATACCATTCATCAGGAGGTTGTAATCAGCTTTGGAGAAGTTTTTTTGTCTGACCCTAGCTAGAGGGGGGTCAGGGGAGATGGTGACTTTAAAGGTGACCACTTTATGGTTGGATCTTATCAGGGAGGATGATACTGTAGTGGTGCTGCAGTGGTTACTCATGCTGGTTAATACCAGGTCCAAGATATTATCACCTCTTGTGGGGGTATGGACTAGCTGTTCCAAGGCATTTGCATTGATAAAATTGAGGAATCTCTGGGCATTTGTGTTCTGGCATGCATAGTTCTTCCAATCTTTGGTTGGGTAATTAAAGTTGCCCAGGATTAGGGTAAAGGGTTGAATCTTGATAGATTTGAAGAGGTCCAGATAGGTGGAGTGGGCATCTTGAGGCAAATTTGGGGGCCTGTAGCTTAGCTATAATTTGAATAGGGGTCTTGTCAACAGTTAACTGCACCTGGAGTGTCTCCTGTACATCATACTGTTTGATCAGCCTGGAGGTATGTGTGTCTTTAATATATATTGAAACTCCATCTCCTTTGGCTTTGCTGCCCACAGTTTGGGGTCTGACTGTATTATAGGATGAGTAACCAGGTAAGGCTGGGGTGTTCTCTGCAGCTTTGAGCCAGGCTTATGTGACTTCACAAATGTCAGCATCTTTCAGGGTTACAAATGCTTGCAATGAGTACAGTTTCATATTTAGACTCCTAGCGTTTAGCAGTATGACCTTTAATTTGCATTTTGTTGAACTTTTTATGTTGGTGGTATTGACCTCATGTTTTTTCTAAAAAAGACACTATGGGGAGGCAAGGGCCTTTGCCAGAAGCCTGAAGCCCAAGTGAAACAGATGCAGGCCATCTCTAGAAAAGCATCATGGTATGTCGATAATATCTTTCTAGGCTGTCAGGTACTGGATACTCCTGGCATGACACCACAAACTAAACCAATTGTTAAAGTCAATCATTTTCTCTTTGTATTGAGGCATCATTCTGGGTGATATTAGAATGCTGCTTAAGGCTAGGGACATAACTGCCTGAGGCACATATTGACCGAGCTCAATCATGTCTCTCTTCATATAGTCCACGGTGGTATAGCTCAAGTTGTTCATGCCAACATGGACTATGACAGAGTCATAACAGTACCTGTTTTTGAGAGACTTGAGTGCATGTGTGATATGGCAGATTCTGGCACCTGACAAACAACTAACCGTGCCTTTCTCCTTATCCAGCCTGAAGAGAGACACATTTTATGTCTCACATTGTAATCTCCAATGACTAATATGCTGGGTTTATGGTTGGGTCTTAGAGTTTGCGAGACATTGCTGTGTGGGCTATGCATAGTATGTGGTAAAAAGGGTTGTGGAGTTTGCATGCGTTTTTGCCTCTGAGGTCTCCCTTGTTTGGGATTGTTTTGTTGAGAACCTGTGCTTATGTGGGTGCATGTTGTGTAGTTGCGTGTGGGGTTTGAGGTGCAGTGAGTGTGTTGATAACCTTCTCAGGGACAGATATACTGGCATGATAGGGTGAGAGCATAGACTCTAGCTTCTGTATGTAATTGCATCTCTGGCAAATTGTGTTCCTAGGTGGTAGTAGTAGATGGTTGTCTGTGTAGAGGAGACAGTTAGTTCACTGTCTCAGGATGCCTACATCAACCAGGCCTCAGGAGAAATCATAAGAAATTGTCCATCCATATTTGTCAGAATCTGAGGGAGAGAGGCCAGGGAAAGCTAAGGGGTAGGCCTAAAGCCCAAGTGCATAAACCAAAACTAAGAGGCTTAAAATAACACTTAAAATACTGTATAAGCATCTGAATTTTTTTTAGTAAAGTGAAAAGGGAGAAAGGAATAACAGAAGACAATTCAAGGTTAAGAAACTAAGGGGGTTGGCCTTCCCAAATGTTTTCTCTGTATTAGGTAGAATCAGATAATGACACTAGACTGGGACGAGTGGCTCAGATCAAATTTACAGTATGAGTGGGCAAATGCAAAGTCACCAAGTATAATAATAAGGCAATAATAGGGAGGGATGGTGGAAAACTGTGATACAGCTACCAAGCAGAAAATAATACAGAAATGTTTATCACTGCAAAAAAACAGCAGTGAGACACTGAACTAAATTTTAAACAGATAAAGGAGCAAGGAGAGTCTAGAGAATGCTTTTAAATGCAAAGAAATCAGTTATATGATACACTCCTTGGCAGGAAATCAGAGCAAACAAACAGATGCTTAACAAATGGTTAAATTTTCTAGTTAGTACCTTCCACATAGTGAAATGAGCTAAAAAAATGATTTACAAACAGTGTGACAGAAGCAAAAGTGATTTGACAGGCCCTGTAAGCAGACAATTTTAGTACAACAGTGCAGATTAGTTAATAGCAATAAAATATCATAAAAAGTAGGCAGCTGACAATTGCTATAATGGTTAGAATAAGCAATAACTAGTAAAAATAACAAAAAAAAAAAAAAAAACAGGACACATTGTTATATATCACAGATCAGAGTTGTGGTCAGTGCCCCTCCTCAGTTCCCTCCTCAGTTCAGCTCAGTGTGAACAAGCAGAAATCCTCTCAAAGGTACAGCTTAAATATCAGAAGGTACAAACGTGAAACACTTTTAAAACAGTTCAAAAGAACCAATGAGTAGTTACTCCAAGCCCTAGACTTGCCAGTCTTTACCAGCCAGAGGACAATCAACATGATCCTCTCACTAAAGTGAAGAATGGCCTCAGTTAATCTAAGATTACCTGGAAAATGTGCTCAGAACAAACACCCACTGCAAACAAGCAACCAGGCCCAGAAACAACAAACCTGAACTGGGCTATGCTACAGCTACAAGCTACACAACTTTAGGCAGAAAACACTACAAAAATGTTAATCACAGCAGGAAAACAGCAGTGAGAAACTAAATGAAAGTTTTAAACAAAAAAGGAGCAAGAGACTCTAGAGAATGTGTTTAAATGCCAAAAAATAAGTTATATGATACACTCCTTGGCAGGAAATCAGAACACACAAACAGATGCTAAACAAATGGAGAAAAGTCTCATTTAGTACCTTTCACACAGTAAAACTAGCTAAAAAAGCTTTACAAAGTGTGACAGTAACAAAAGTAATTTAACAGGACCTGTAAGGCAGACCATTTCAGTACAACAGTGCAGATTATTTTACAATAATAAAATAACAGTAAAAAGTAGGCAGGAGACAATAAAAAGTGCTATAAGTGGTTAGAATAAGCAATAACTAGTAAAATTAGGGAATAAACAGGATACCTATTGTTATATATCACAGATCAGAGTTGTGGTCAGTGCCCCTCCTCCATTCAGCTCAGTGTGAATAAACAGAAATGCTCTCAGGGGTAGGTCTTAAATACCAGAAGGTACAAACCTTAAACACCATTAAAAAAGCTGAAAAGAACTAATGAGTGCTTACTCAAGTACTAGACCAGCTACCCTTTACCAGCCAGTGGCCAATCAACAGGATGCTTTCACTAAAGTGAAGAATGGCTTCTGCTAATCCAAGATGGCCTGGAAAATGTGCACAGAACAAACAGCCACTGCAAACAAACAGCATCTATATCACATAATTGAAGCTTCAAAATATCAAATCTGATATGGTCAATACCATTTCATCGATGTGTTGAAATTTCGAATATGTAAAAAAAAATAAACAAAAATAACTTACCAAAACATTTCAAGCAAGGGGACAAGTCCCCCTGCACCCTCCATGTGGGGGGCATCCCCCACTACTTAAATATAGCAACTCCAAGATCGCAGTACAGTGCAGTAAAGAGAAATCCTCCCTTACGGAGATTTCTGTTAAAACTTTCAATGTTTCAAAACTTCGATGAGATGGTGCCGACCATATCAGTTTCGAAGTTTTGAAACTTTGATGAAGCAATATAGACCCAACAAACAACCAGGCCCAGAGACAGCAACCCTGAACTGGGTTATGCTACAGCTACTACCTACACTATTTTAGGCAGAAAACACTACAGAAATGTTTATCACAGCAGAAAAACATAAGTGAGACACTAAATGAAAGTTTTAAAGAGGTAAAAGAGCAAGGAAACTTTAGAGAATGTTTTAACTGCAAACAAATCAGTTACACAATACAATCCTTGGTAGGAAATCAGAACAAATAAACAGATGCTTAACAAAGGAGAACATTTCTAGTTAATACCTTTCACTCAGGGAAACAAGCTAAAAAAGGATTACAAAAAAAATGACCTTAACAAAAGGGATTTAACAGGCCCTGTAAGGCAGACAATTTCAGTACCACAGTACAGATTAGTTTATAGCAATAAAATACAGTCAAAAGAATGCAGCAGACACTGAAATATGCTATAAATGGTTAGAATAAGCAATAACTACTAAAAGTAAGCAAACAAAAAAAACAATATACTTATTGTTATATATAACAGATCAGAGTTGTGTTCAGTGCCCCTCCTCCATTCAGCTCAGTGTGAATAGGCAACAATCCTCTCAAAGGTAAGGTTTAAATACCAGAAGGTACAAACATGAAACAAATTACAAAAAAGCTCAAAAGAACCAATGAGTGCTTACTCCAAGCCCTAGACCAGCCAACCTTTACCAGCCATTGGCCAATCAACAGGATCCTCTCTCTAAAGTGAAAAATGGCTGATGCTAATCCAATATGGCCTGGAAAATGTGCTCAGAACAAACTTCCACTGCAACCAAACAACCAGGCCCTGAGACAGCAAACATGAACTGGCTTATACTACAGCTACTAGCTGCATTAATTTAGGCATAAACACTACAGAAATGTTTATCACAGCAGAAAAACAACAGTGAGACACTGAATGAATGTTTTAAAGAGATAAAGGATTGAGTATAGTCTAGAGAATGCTTTTTACTGCAAAACAAATCAGTCATATAATATAGTCATTGGCAGGAAATAAGAACCAATATGTTTAACAACTGGTGAAAATTTCCAGTTAATACCTTTCACACAGTGAAACAAGCTAAAAAAGTTTAGCAAACAGTGTGACAGTAGCAAAAGTGATCTAACCAGGCCCTGTAAGGCAAATAATTTCAGTACAGCAATGCATATTAATTTATTGCAATAAAACACTGTCAAAAGAAGGCAGCAGAGAATAAAAAGTGCTATCAATGGTTACAATAAGCAATAACTAGTAAAAATAATAAAAACAAAAAACAGGATCCGTATTGTTATATATCATGGATCAGAGTTGTGGTCAGTGCCCCTCCTCCTTTCAGTTCTATGTGAATAAGCAGAAATCTTCTCAAATGGACAGCATAAATATCAAAATGTACAAACCTGAAACACCTTTAAAAAAGCTCAAAAGAACCCATGAGTGCTTACTCCAAGCACTGGACCAGCCAGCATGTATCAGCCAGTGGCCAATCAACATGATCCTCTCACTAAAGTGAAGAATGGCTTCAGCTATCCAAGATGGCCTGGAAATGTGCTCAGAACAAAAAGCCACTGCAAACAGGTAACCAGGCCCAGAGACAGCAAACCTGAAATGGGCTATGCCACAGCTACTAGCTACACTATTTTAGGCCAAAAAAACCCACTACAGAAATGTTTATCACAGAAGGAAAACAGCAGCAAGGCACTAAATGAATGTTTTAAGCAACAAAATAAAAGGAGCAATGAGACTCTAAAGAATGCTTTAAATTACCAACAAATCAGTTATATGATACACTCCTTGCAGGAAATTAGAACACACAAACAGATGCTTAACAAATGGAGAAAATTTCCATTTAATACGTTTGACAAAGTGAAACTAGTTAAAAAGCTATACAAAGAGTTTGACTGTAACAAAAATGATTTAACAGTCCCTGCATGGCAGACAATTTTAGAACAACAGTGCAGATTAGTTTATAGCAATGCAATACAGTAAAAAGTAGGCAGCAGACAATAAGAAGTGTTATAAATGGCTAGAATAAGCAATAACTAGCAAAAATAAGGGAAAATAATAGGATACCTTATGTTATATATCACTAATCAAAGTTGTGATCAGTGTCCCTCCTCCATAAATCTCAGTGTGAATAAGCAGAAATCCTCTCAATGGTAGATCTTAAATACCAGAAGGTACAAACCTGAAACACTTTTAAAAAAGCTCAAAAGAACCAATGAGTGCTTACTCCAAGCCCTAGACCCACCATTTTTTTTTTACTATCCAGTGGCCAATCAAGAGGATGCTCTCACTAAAGTGAAAAATGGTTTCTGGTAATCAAAGATGGCATGGAAAATGTGTTCAGAGCAAACATCCACTGCAAACAAACAGCCAGGCCCAGAGACAGCAAACCTGAACTTGGCTATGTTACAGTTACAAGCTACACTATTTATTTATTTATTTATTTATTTATTTATTTATTTATTTATTTGCATTTTGTTTGCCAGGTTGGTCCACTGGGCCATGAGGAGCCATTTTCAATAGAGTCCTGGGGAGAAAAGCTCCAAAACCATACAGTATTATAAAATTACAATATCATAACATACAAAAATGATAAAATTATAAAAATTATATTACATGAGAGTTAGATAAATGCATGGTAACAACAGTTGCAGAAAATAGGCAATTGAGGGAGCTGATACTTTTAAGGATCTTGTAGAGCAGATGTACAAAAAACTACAGAAATGTTTATCACAGCTGAACAAAAGCAGTGAGATACTAAATGAAAGTTTTAAACAGATAAAGGAGCAGAGACTCTAGAGAATGCTTTTCACTGCAAACAAATCAGTTATATGATGCACTCCTTTGCCAGAAATCAGAACAAACAAATGCTTAACAAATGGTGAAAATTTCCAGTTAATAGCTATCACATAGGGAAACAAGCTACAAAAACTTTATAAAAGGTATGACAGTAACAAAATGGATTTAACAGGCCCTGTAAGGTAAACAATTTCAGTACAACAGTGCAGATTAGTTTATAGCAATAAAATATAGTAAAATGTAGGCAACAGACAATAGCAAGTGCTATAAATGGTTAGAATAAGCAATAACTATTAAAAGTAAGCAAAAAAATAGGATACATATTGTTATGTATCACAGATCAGAGTTGTCGTCAGTGCCCTCCTCCATTCAGCTCAGTGTGAATATGCAGAAATCCTCTCACAGGTAGGTCTTAATTACCAGAAGGTACAAACCTGAAACAACTTAAAAAAAGCTCAAAATAACCGAGTGCTTACTCCAAGTCCTAGACCAGCCAACCTTTAATAGCCAGTGGCCAGTCAACACGGTCCTCTCACTAAAGTGAATAATGGCTTCTGATAATACAAACTGGCCGTGAAAATGTGCTCAGAACAAACATCCACTACAAAAAAACAACCAGGCCCAGAGACAGCAAACCTGAACTAGGTTATGCTACAGCTACTAGCTACACTAATTTAGGCAGAACACACTTCAGAAATGTTTATCTCAGCAGAAAAACAGAAGTGAGACACTATAAATGAAAGTTTTAAAGAGATAAAGGAGCAAACAGACTCTAGAGAATGCTTTTAACTGCAAACAAATCAGTTATACAATGCACTCCTTGACAGGAAATCAGAATAAACAAACAGATGCTTAACAAAAGAAGAAAAATTCCAGTTAATACCTTTCACTCAGGGAAACAAGCTAAAAAAGCATTACAAACAACATGACATTAACAAAAGGGATTTAAGAGGCCCTGTAAGCCAGACAATTTCATTACCATAGTGTAGAAGATTAGTTTATAGCAGTAAAATACAGTGAAAATACAGCAGACAACAAAAGGTGCTATAAATGGTTACAATAAGGAATGACTAGTAAAAATAAGCAAAAAAAAAAAAACAAGATACTTACTGTTATATATCACAGATCCCAGTTGTGGTCAGTGGTGCCTCTCCTCCATTCAGCTCAGTGTGAATAAGCAGAAATCCTCTCAAAGGTAGGATTTAAATACCAGAAGGTACAAACCTGAAATAACTTACAAAAAAGCTCAAAAGAACCAATGAGTGCTTACTCTGAGCCCTAGACCAGCCAACTTTTCCAGTCAATGGCCAATCAACATGATCCTCTCACTAAAGTGTAGAATGGCTTCTGCTAATCCTAAATAGCCTGGAAAATGTGCTCAGAACAAACAGCTACTGCAAACAAATAACCAGGCCCAGAGACAGCAAATCTGAACTGGGCTGTGCTACAGCTACTAGCTATACTGTTTTAGACAGAAACACTAAAGAAATATTTATCACAGCAGAAAAACAACAGTAAGACACTAAATGGAAGTTTTAGACAGATAAAGGAGCAAGGAGAATCTAGAAAATGCTTTTAACTGTAAACAAATTAGTTATATGATACAGTCCTTGGCAGAAAATCAGAGAAAACAAACAGATCCTTAACAAATGGTGAATGTTTCCAGTTAATACCTTTTACACAGTGAAACTAGCTAAAAAAGCTTTACAAGGAGTGTGGAAGTAACAAAGGTGATTTAACAGGCTCTGTAGGCAAATAATTTTATCACAACAGTGCAGATTAGTTTATAGCAATAATATACTGTAAAAAGTAGGCAGTAGGCAATAAAAGGTGTTATAAATGGTTAGGATAAGCAATACCTAGTAAAAATAAGCAAAAATAAAACAAAACAGAATACTTATTGATATATATCACACATCAGAGCTGTGGTCAGTGTCCCTCCTCCATAAGCAGAACATATTAAGTGCAATAAATAGTATAATCAAGCAAGCCACTACAAACAGATCCAGATATAGCAGACCTGTATCTGGACTATTGTTACAGCTACTAGCTACACTAATTTAGGTGGTAAACATTAAACAATGTTTTACACAGCAGAAAAACAGCAGTGGGACACTAAAAATATTTTAAATAGTATAAGAACAACAAGGAGACACTAAAGAATGTTTTAAACAACAAACAAATCAGTTATTTAAAACACTGCTTGGTGGGAAATAGAACAAACAGAACAAATGTTTTATATACTACAAGGGGCCAGTATACATCAGAAGATTTCCCCAGTATGATCTATGTCAAAGGAAAGGCAATAATTATGCAATTAGGCACAAGCTTTCTATAGAACCCAGCTAGTCCAAGAAGTAAATACGTAACTAAATAAAACAAAAAAAAAAAAAACTTCACCTTTCTTATAATACAGGATATATGCCATTTTTTCATGGATTCTAACTTTTTGTTGTTGCAGTCTTACAACTTTCCACTGTACAAGACATGCTGAGCATCTCACTTCCACTATACCCAGCTTACTTTTCCTTTCTATTTACACTCAGGCCTGATTTTCCTAATGGTTGTAACACAGCATGAACATTTGATAAGCCCTTCTCTCAGGCCTCTGAATGGAAAACCCTGCAATCTAGGTATATCACAGGATATCTGGAACCCCCGATAGTCCAAATGGAATCACACTATGCTCAGAAATAGACCATTATGGGATACAAAATCAGCTTTTCCCCCCTTTTTTTGTTTTGCAGAGAAGCTAAATGGCAACTGCCAGTTTTTGCCAGGTCTGATATTGGCAAGTATGTGACCCTAACTAGATTTTCTATCAACTAATCAGATCAGGGCATGAGAAAACTTTGACATTCAATTGATTCATTACAGAATCTATTTTTTTTCAAATATATTTTTACTGGATTTTACAAACTTTTCAAACATAAAAAGGAAAAACTGTAAGTCATTACATGAAGCAGTGAAGTATGGGTATATATATATATATATATATATATATATATATATATATAGATATATAACAGTTAATATAAAAACTATGCATTTATAAAACAGCAGTTATTGTTACAGGGAAACTTATAGCTTAGAGAATAATATAAGCAGTGGAGACCCCCAATAGCCTATTACAGTCAAAGTCTAGAGAAACAAATGGAAAATGGCTTGGAAGGAGGAGTATATGACTGTCTTAAGAAGAAAGAAGAGAGGTAAGGAGGGTACAACCATAGAAACCAACTATTTACACCATGTACAACAATTTATACCATAGTTACCACATATTTACACCATGGATGCCAGAGGAAAACACAATACTTTATTGATTACAATGTCTAACGATTATAGGGCCAGATATGATACCAATGGAGGATTTCCTGGAATGTGATGTTAGTGACCCACATTTTGGAAGATTATTTAGTTTGGATTAGGTCAAAAAGGCTACACCAGTAATTCTGAAAATATTATTTTTTCTTTTTGTTATTATTGCATAACCTATGTGCAGATATATGCACCAAATAAGGCTTTGACCTTGCCATTGATGTAAAGTTTTCCCAAGCTATTGCTGAGGGATTGACCTAATTCTTGGCTATAAAATATTTGAGAAGAGCACAGGCCATAACACAGATATGGCGATGAATACCCTTAAGATATTTAGGAATTATATTTAGAATCATGATTTGCCAGGAAAATGTGTTTTTTTCGTATCCCATGTTTTCCAACTGAGTTCTGAGAGAACACCAATGTTTGTAAATATTCTTGCAGCTCCAAAAGATGTGAAGCATATCTACATGTGGGTGGGAACAGAACAGACAGGTTAGGTTTTTATTGTATCCGAATTTTAGTAAGACTGCTGTAAATTAGGTTTTTGAAGGGGGTTAGATTCAGGGTATTATTCATTGCTTCGCCCTTAGACTCCATAGATATTTCTCCTTGTATGCCGTCCCAATATTTGGAAAATAGAAGTGGATGATTATATTTAATGCTTGACACAAGTTTATCGGTATCCAAAATCATTTTGTTCCATAGGGAAAGTGATTTGATGATAGATTGTGATACTGTAATGTCTTGCCTCTTCACTCTATAACTAGAAAATTTTTGTTTTATAAGTGAGCTAATTTGCCTTAAGATGGGATTATATTTGTTAGTAGCACTAAATAAGGCTTTGACCTCGGCAACATTTTTAGAGTTATAAAATTGTCAGACTATGGCTTTCTTAATAATAGGGAAGTTTGTTAGAGCAATCATTTTATTATTGATTTTTAAGTTAGGGTTTAGGTGAATAGGTTGGAGAAAGGGAACAGTATTGTATAAATTTAAGGAGGTCATCAGAGTTTGAAATATGCAAATTTTGTTCTGTAGTGTAGGCAAGATCTTGAATTTGTAGTCACCATCAGGTGCAAGAAAAGGGACAGCATGCAGATTTAATTTTAACAAATATATATAGTTGCACCAGATTTTGATCCAGGTTGGGTACCAAGATTCAGCAGAGGGATCATAACAGGCTATTTGAATTAGACGGCTAGCATTAATTATGTGGTAATATAAAATAAAGTCCGGGAGACTTAAACCGCCTTTGGTCTTTGAGGTAATTAATTTCCTGTATGATATTCTGGTTGATTTAGGGAACCATAAAAACTTTGAGATTGTGGTTTCCATTTTTCTGAAAAAAATTTTCGGAATATTTAAGAAGATGGAGTTAAGATGAAAAAGGATTCTAGCTAAAATATTCATTTTAATGATAGTGGATTTTGATAGCAAAGAAAGATTGATGTTTTTCCATCTAGTTAGATTGTTGTTTATCTGATCCCAGACTCTATATAGGTTTGCTTTTATTAGTTCTTGGTGAGGATGTGTGAAATTTATTCCAAGGTATTTAAGTGTATATTTGAGAGGAATGTCAGACAGGTGGGAGTAATATTCTAAATGATTTGCAGGATTTAATAGAAAAATAGATGATTTTTCAGGGTTTAATTTATAATTAGCAGCCTTAGCAAAAAGATTAATAGAATTTCAGATTTTGTGAAGATCAGTGTTGGGAAGCTCAGATTCATTACCGAATCTAATACACTCATCAGCTTTTGGAACTAGTACTATGAGTCTGTTTCATTTGCTGTGCAAATCTCTTATTTCTACCTTGAACATTTTTAAAATTTGTCTTATAATTGTTTTTGTGACTGATACTCAGTTGCTTTTGTCATGGATACTCTTACATTTCTCAATCAGAGATGGATCTATCATTAGGTGACCTAGACAGTTGCCCAGGGCCTGTTGCCTGGGGGCCTGCCACAACATTTGATTTTAATTAAACAAAAAATAAATAAATAAAATCTTATATTTCTTCTTTAAAGATATTATCACTCTATGTTGTATCTGTGGGCAGTGCATGCATGTCTCTTTAGGAGTATAAACTCACAGCAGCACATAGGATCTGATTTCTCAAAGATGTGATGGAGCTAGAACTGTTGCTTTCCTTTTAGGATTTGGAATGCACAGAGCTACTGCCATGAACCAGAGAACTGCTGCCTTAGCACTGGCGATGAGCTCTCTTCAGTGAATGCAACAGGTACAGTGTGTGTGTGTGTGTGTGTGTGTGTGAAAGAGATGAGCTCTCAAAAGCAAATGCGGCAGTTACATTTTATTTGTGTAAAATACCCTAGCTGGGGATGGCAGGGTACCCTGTACCTTGGCTACAGGAGACAAGAACTTTAATCCTTTACATCAACTTCCAGACTGTACATTCAGTCATCAGAGTTGATTGAAATTCTCTAAAATGGGTAATTTTGTGTTTTATGGGTTCATACATTTTGCTTCACTGCTTAATGGAAAAAAATCTTCAAAACTACAGGGGTGCATTTTCAATGAATGTGAATTACAATGCTTCTTCAGGGAAGAGAAGTATAGTGTTGCTCATGCTAATTGGGTTTTGTTTTGTAAATGGCCATTGGTGTGCTTGCTATAGAATTTGAAAGCAGTGTTAGAAGCACAACAAGTAGCATACATGCCTTTGGTGCAGAAGGCCATGGATTCTACTCCGACACTATGTAGAGCCTTGCTGATATTTAAGTATCTTTATTTGGAAATTGGGTGCTGCACTCCAGTGTGTTCTTCTTTGAATGAGATGCCAAGTAACTATGAGCCTGTTGTTGCTTTGCCAGCCATTTTCTACTGTAATATTACCAGCTTAGCATTTTTATTTCTTAATATATCATAGGTAATTTATTCTTCAAAGGAAGTAGGCATTGGATTTGTACTTGAAACACAAAATGTAAAGTTGTTTGACAGCAGCAACTTCTTCATTAGTTACAGATCTCATTGAAGTGGAATTATTTAGATAGCTTTTACTTTTGCAGATATTGTCCATATTGACTGATATTAGTGGATTGTAATGACAGATGTTTGAGTAGTCTTTTATGGTTGAAATGTTCTGAAATGGGTAGCTTTGCCATTATTGGTTAATACATTTTGTTTCATTGCTTACTGGAAAAATGTTCAAATTGCAAATTTAAAACACACTCTAACAAGTGGTGCTATATTATACAAGGAATATAATTCAACACAATCAAGAAGGTGAATCAAATAAAACATGCATTTAAGAATGGCCCTAAAAATGTGTGGAAGGAGGCTATGGTTTGAAAACAGCCCAAAGGTAAACTTAATCTGCCACTGGCCAAATGCATTAATGTGAGTTTCACTGCAGTTTCAATCAGTGTGAAATTCAAGGACAGATAAGTTTATTGTCATTCATGTTAATTCTGTTTTCATTATGAGAATGTATTGTTTTGTTTAGCAAATGGCTGCCATTGTTTGTACTATAACTTTAAAATAAAAGTGTTAGCTTAAATCTAAATATCTGTAATCATTGTAGAAGTAAAGAAGATAATAGTATGCACACTGACAGGATTAAACAGTGTTTTTGGTAACTGGGGTGAAATAGCCAAGTAATGGAACACTAGAATGGCTGGGGGGGGGGTGCAGGGGGGGGGATCCATTACCCTGCCTAGTTCCCATGGCTCTGACATGCAGTGATAAGAATTTAGGACCCTTGACTTACAGGTCCTGTTTCATCAATCCATTTATCATAGGATTATAGGATCATAGGAGGTTACTAGGCTAATGGCCCTGGCACCCTTACAAGCCTAGCCAAGAGTTTATCCCCGAAAGAGAAACCTCAGTCAGCACCTGTAACCCCTGTCAATGGGGGACAAAGGTGGAACCCATGGGACAAATTTGTGGTTTCCCATCTACTCATCAAGGTTGCGCTTGAAGAGGGTCAGAGAGGTACTCCGTTTGACGTGTATGGGAAGTCTATTCCAGAGATGGGGCAGCCTCTGGGAGACAAACCTGTCTCTCCAGCAGGTTTTGTTGATTTTGCATATTAGATCTAAGCCTATCAAGTGGGTAATGCATGAGGAGTTAGACTTTATGGATATGGAGCATCTCTAGTAGGGCAGGGTCCAAGATTGCCTTATAGGCGAGACACAGATCACCTCTAAGCAAGCTATATGATACCGAGTAAAGTGATTGTGATTTGAGTCTGTCCACATAGGACATGTGCTGGAGGCCATGGATTCTCTTTGTGAGGTATTTCTGTGGCCTTTACAGTTGGTGCAAGTGTTTGGAGAGGTACATACCAAACAGGGCATTATACTCAATTACAGATCTAATGAGGGAGGAGTAGGTAATAACCTCCTTATTTCTGGATGCAATCCCTTTACTTATGAGATAAACCAAGTAAAAAGGCTTTTTTGACCACTGCCAGCACATGATGATCAATTGTGAGATTGTTGTCAACCTGAGTACCCAGGTCTCTCACCAAGGGTCGTGTGCTTAGGGGGTTGCCATTGATGTGGTAATCAGTAGGAGCCATGTTTTTGGCAAATGATATGATAATACATTTTTTTGCATTTAACTAAAGGCCATGACTTTGGCACTAGTTATTTTAGCTGTGAGACCATCTTGCAGTATATTAATGACATTTGGGGAGTGAATGACAGCACTCAACTTACAGTTATCTACAGACTTGGTCAGCCACAGGCCCTTGGTCTTTGCCTGGACCTCTGAGAAGTAGATGCCAAACAATCGGGGTCCCAGGACAGATCCCTTGGGGAACATCACTAGTGACATGTCTGTTGTCGGAGGTGGTGGCACCTATTTTGACCTTGTGGGTCCTATCTGTGAGCCAGCTGGCCACCCATCTGATGATTTAGAGATTAACACCAAGTTGTGTTAGCTTTTCAATGATGCTCGATTGGGGTATTGTATCAAAGGCCTTGGCCAGGTCAAGGTAAGTTGTGTGTACTGACTTTCCCTCATCTAAGGCCTTGGTGACAGTCGCAAAAAAGGCAGCTTTTATGTAACCATAAAAGGATTTATGGTTATTAGTAACCATATTTACATGCCTTTCTTTATATTTTGCTTTGTGGTTTTAAGATAATCAGTAGATTTCTGTTATCTTGCCATTACTTTTTTCATGGATCAGATATTTTTTTAGCTTTTTGTCTGACTGCCTTTATCTTACATAGTTTATTAATTATATAACTCAAATAAATTGATGTTTTATGTCTGTGGTTATGGCTATATTTGACTCTGACATAAACATAAAATGATTCACAATTCTCCTTAAAGCTACCCAGATTAAGCACAGTATCCCATTACAGTTTAGATATTCATTCTATCATTAGCCATAAACTATTTCATCCTATTCAGATCCAATATATGTGAATGTAATGACTGTAAGATAAATGAATACTGAATATCATACTAGTCCATTTCAGGATCATATTGACAGGTTCACATACTGTATACACACAAAGGAACTTTTAAAAAGGATCACAATTACATGTATTATTTATTTATTTATTTAACATTTGTTGACTGGGAAAGTCCAGCTAGGACAGAGCTTATTTTCAGTGGAGGCCCGGGGAGAAACACTACAGATGCATATTAATGTAATTTTATCTCAAAGGAAAGTAGAGACCACAGGAAAAAAAACATGCATCAGCATAGAAGTACAAAATAAAATCAAATGTTTTTGAGAGAGCATTGCTATGCACTGCAAGGCTATGCTTCCCAAGATGGTGTTTATTTGGAGAAATGTACTTTTTGTACTTTCAGTCACTACTTTCAGTCACTTGATAAAATGTTTAACTTCTGTGTTACATGTAAAAATAGTTTGGTCATTACTGTCTTTTGATCTGTCTTATAGGTCAATGTCATATTAGCCTGGATGGTATAATATTCATGGATACTAATTAAAATATATATTCAAAATGTAGTTCCCTGAGTTTACTTTGATGGCCTAATGTCCATCGTCTCATTGCAGGACATGCCACATACCCTGGCCAACTGCAACAGATGATGGGTGGGAAAAATCAATAGAATGGACCTAGTATTTTGGTAATATTACCCAATGGTATATTTCCTCTTTTTTCAAAAAATATACCAGTATTTCCTTGTTTGGGAGTAGTGACATATATATCTTGTAAATGTGAGTGGCTTTCCTGGGTTTTTCATCTGATGAACAAATCGTAGGCATTTTTAAGAACTCTGTAAAATAAAATGGGTATCTTAACAAATGTAAACACTATACTGTACCACAGTTTCTGGAAAAGTTAACATGCATATAATTAATTTGTCAGTATGAATCATAGTACTATGCCATGTCTTAGTGACTATAAAGTTTGAACATTTCTTGCATGTATTACCAATGCCCACAGATATTTTTTCCACTTTTTTTTAGGAACCTGAGTTTGGATGGTCTGAATATAAAAACAAAATGAAAAAAAATGTTATAGCATTCTCTTTCACTTTCAGCAATATGAAGAAAAACACTTTTCATGAACTAAGTTGAGGTTATGTGGAAATATATTAAGTATATTTACCATGGGGGGTACTAAAAAGTGCAACACAACCTTTTAAGAAACTGATACTCAAAAGCCATTGTTTAGAATAAATGAGAGACAATCTTCCAGAAAGGCAATCCCCGGCATTCATGAAGCTTGCACCAGGCGCAGGTGTAGCGTAGGCGGTATAATGCCAAATATGGCCACCGAGCGATTCAGGTACGATCCAATTCAATGTGCACTACCAGCGTACGCCAGATCTGCACAGCCCTCAGCTTAGGTATGCTAATCACCCCATGCGCAGTGCCGCACCATGCAAATGAAGGTACATAGTGATTCATGAAGTGGTGCAGGCATAGTGTAAGCCCGCAGAAATTTAAACCAAAAAACATGGTTTACATTTTCACAAACAGAACATCGGAGCTATGAAAGTGGACCAGACTCATGTATTACAAAGTGAACATATGCCAATGGCTAAATATACAGCCAATGGTATGAGAAAAGATGCACAACACCTAAAAAACAACATTTAATGTCATGCCGACAGTAACGCAAAGTACAACCGCAGGGCATGTGTGTGCAAACGGGAACACAAAGAAAATATATGCAAATGTCATAAAATCGCAATGTAATACAAATCATGATTTCACCATAATACTCAATGGTATGCATGGTACACCACAACCAAGCTGCAAGGGTTGCTAAGGGTCTGTGACAGTGTTCAGCGTGGTAACTAGGAATTAGTAGTCAATGCCATGCAAATGAGGCAGGTAATAGTGAATCGCAAACGTCCCGCCGGACTAAGGATGTACCATACGGTGCAGCACTACAACACCAAGGAGTGATTTAGAGGTATACATGACATCAGCAGTGGGGTGTGCCACCACAGCTGTAAGCACATTGGAGCAATGCAGATCCAGGCTGGCTGTTGCTAAGCAAAGCCACAGGACAGGGGTGGGGAGGTAGGTATAGCATTGTTTAGCTGAGAGCATATATGGTGCCCGAAAGCGCATGTGTACGGGGATGAAAATGTGCCTGAAACTCAGTAAGCGGATGCACGCGCCTTGCACCATAGCTCAAACAGGAAGGTCAGGGGAAGAAAATAAGGAAATGTCGCACTAGGGTAATTGGAGTACAACTGAGCAATTAACACCTATTAACTCACAGTGGGCAATCGACGGCAGCTGACAAGTCTGCTCGCTGCAAAACAGGATAGGGGAGGTGTCGGATTGCAAAGAAAAAAGAACTGTCATAGCAGAGCAAAGCAAACCTGCAGTAGACCGGCCATAGAACACATTACGCAAGATAAGACAGGTTTAGGAAAGTACAAATGAAAGCAGGCTGCTGGATGCATGCCAGAAAATGGGAGGTGAAACGTTAAGAAATGTAAAGGGAAGGGCAAGAGGTAATCCACGGCAGCCAAATGTAATTCATCACCAAAGGCACCACAATAGTAGTTCCTGTTGTAAAACACATAAAATACCCTGTAGCTATGATCGTACATACACACCCTATGACATCATCAGTGTTCACAGCACAATAGTATAAAGTGTGAAAGCACCTCACACACACCTGTGCATTCCCAAACACTGCACCATAGTTGTAAACAGATGGGGAACTTTTACAATGTACATGTTGGGAGCTGCCATAGCTGTGATTCATCACTATGTATTAGTGACTGAAGGTGTTGTGGAGGATGATGCTGACAACCACCGCAGGCCCCGGAGGAGGAGAAGAGTGTTCAGACCAAGGGTAACCTACCAGGGGCTACATGATTTGGAGATAGTAGAGCTTTACAGGGTGGACAGGGACATCTTACAGCAAATAGTTGAGTTGTGCCGGCCACGCCTGAGATCCAGAAACAACAGAGGGGAACCCATCCCAGTGGACACGAAGGTATGTGTAAGCTTGCGAATACTAGCCACAGGTACCTTTCAAAGGCCAACTGGAGGTATAATGGGGATCTCACAGGCATCAGCATCCAGGGCACTACACCAGTTCCTGGATGCCATGTTACCACATGCCAATGAGCATATATACTTCCCCTGAACTCAGGAGGAGTTGGCCAGCAATATGCGTCTCTTCCACCATCTGGCACACTACCCGGAGGTACTGGGTGCAATAGACTGCACACACATACATATCAAGTCACCAGCCAGTGAGCATGATAGGCGCTACATAAACCGCAAGGGATACCACTCCATCAACTGCCAGGTCGTGTGCAATGCCCAGGGCATTATCATGGATGTGTGTGCTGGCAACCCTGGAAGCTACCATGACTCCCACATCTGGCATGCCTCACAGTTGTATCAGGTGTTTGTCAGGGGGACATCCCACATGGCCACCTTGTGGGGGATGCTGGCTATGCACTGGAGCCGTGGATGATGACTCCCAACAGAAATGCACACACACCCATGCAAGAACGCCATAATGAGGCACACGCACAAACCAGAATCATCATAGAGCGTGTGTTCGGGATGCTGAAATCACGGTTCTGTTGCTTGGACATATCTGGTGGAGCCTTGCTGTACTCTCCAGGCACGTGTGCCCACATCTTCATAGTATGTGCCATGCTACATAATATGATCCTGAGGAAACAGCTGCAGCAGGGACATAATGGTGAAGGCCCTCACAGCCCACCGAAATTGCCAAGGCCATCACAGGCACAGAGGGATTCAGACCACGAACACCCTGTGCCAGCCCCACTAGGCAGATGGAGGTGTGCCCAATATGACTATGCCTTGGCAAAGAGGGAACGTATAACACATACTCTGACAGTGTAGGCCCCTATGGACTGACACACCTCTCCACCTGCACACACAGTAAAATGGATGGCACACACACACGACCACCTGTAAATTGTAATGTATAGGAGGCCTACTGTGTGAATCCTACATAGGCAGCCCTCAGTCATTGCACACACAGCAGTTATTGGAACAAGGAATGTCAACACCTGAATAGTACATGCACCTATCAGCATATGTTGGTACTGTATGTACAGATTCCTAGGTACATTGGTAGGTACACGCCCGATTGTCAGAGGCCATTCATCAATTGAGGCAAACAGTGTCTGCTGTCGCCACCATATCGAGTATCCAACTGACCCTCATTGGAGCAGAGCCAATTGCGGGATCCATGTGTGTAATCACTGTTCCCCACACACTCTGCATGGATTCCCTGGTGTGTTAATGAGGGGCTCCATACAATGTAATCATGGATGTAGTGGCAAAGCATGGGGTGTACCCATGACAGGTATCTGTCACTCCAGCATGCTCCACCTATGGTTGTGTGAAGGTGTAGCACATTATAGTGTGTGGCTCACTGTGACATACATTCCCAATGCTGGATCACATCCATTAAACATCACTTGGACATACCATTAATAGGTCTCATCCATAAGTAAACTAACTGAGTTACCCATTTGATTGCACTATGGAATAACAGCCATAGTACAGTCCACATACAAAATGCCATAACACGTGTACAAATCCCAGATGCCCAAGTGGTAAATGCACTGACTTTCGTGCATGTTCCCAGTACCACATCTTGCAAGGGATGTTACGTAATCCCAAAGAAACGAATAATGGATGGTGGATGCAGGTCATCAGATCAGGTTTAGACATATTAGTGGGAATATGCATTGCCCAGTGCTGGTAAGCATCATTTAAACATGACTATACGGATATGTGCGAAACAGGGCTAAGCTTCTCTGAATATCGGGCAGATCACAGTCAATGATGTCCAGAACAGGCGAAACTAGTATTATTCACCCCTGTACTAATAGTGCCTGCTCTGAAGGGTAAAATGACCACTGCCAGGAGTATAACATGCAACCATGTATGCAATCACCTAACACTAAGCTACCCAAGATGTACCAACAGCAGGTGTGTAATGTGACAGGTTCAAACACAAACGTGCGGAGTCCAGGAAATAGTATACACCAACATGTACACAATGAAAGGTGTAGCAACCAAATAACAGTCAAAGATGCAAAGGTATGGCTCCAGAATAAACAGCTGTAAGTTCTTTTTTCCTTTTCACAATGAAAGGTGTAGTCTCACTCTTACTCTCATATATATATATATATATATATATATATATATATATATATAATAGAGATAGAAAGGGTGATAGAGAAATATACATTGATATATACGGATTCACCTATATCTGCAAATATATAGATAGGTCAACGACATGTACACAACCATGGAGGTAGAAATAAATAGGATACTGACAACTATGGAATGTGTCACATAACGACACGTGTAATCACGAGGCTTAAAGACCGAAAAAACACAGTACTGGAACACTGGAACACTGGAACCGCGTGTAATATTATCAGGATATTAAGGGACATTTAGTTATCGCTGCCGGTGTTGCGGTCCACGTAGGTACTGTGTTCAACTGTGTTTGTGATTGCTGTAGTCTGTGTATGTGTGTGTTGAGGGTGCTGTATGTGTTTCCATGGGACTGTAATGTGTGTGTGTGTGTTTGCATCATGTGTCTGTTAGTGCTAACTCGGAGGTAGATCAGTATGGTAGGTGTGGTCATAGCTGGCCGTAGGCATGCGGTTACCACCTGTCCCACTTTAAGAGGGACAGCCCCTCCCTGGGAAGTTGTGTCCTGACAAAAAATATTAAAAAGGGCAAATGTCCGAGATTGTAGGACATAATTATGTCCCATATATTATGTAATAGTTGTATTAAATAGTTATGCCTGTATCTACAAAACGTAAATGTTACATGAAACATGATAAGTAGCTAAAGTGCTACAAGAATAAGTATGTATTCAGGATAAAAGTATGTTTTATCCTGTGTACTGACCGTGGGTATGTGTCGGCCTGTAAACACCGATGTGTGTCCTGCAAATGTCCCACTATGGCCATTTGAAAAGGTGGCAACCCATGCCAAAGAGGATTAGTCACCAACACAACTGCAATGAGTGCAAATATCTGTGACAGAAATACACAAAACAGCTGTCATTTAGTAAGATTCCTTTACCTATCGCTGTATTTCCGGAGGTGTGGCAGTATCAACCTCACCTGCATACTATATAGAAACCAATTAACAATGGCTCACTGTATAAGCCCGTAACAACCATAGTTCAGTCTACTAAGTGATAGGTCTTCAATTAGGGAAGGAGCCCACACACATATATGGAATATGTAGAAATGCAGTCCCCACAAACCTGTATATGCTATGTACACTCACCTACATCTCCCCCCACACCTGAAACAATTGCAATACAGACTGTAATAACATCACAAACATCCACTCACTCAATTACATCTGCAGAAGTGTTAACATACCTTGTGAGACACACTTGTAAAGGCGCCATGTGAAATTGTAGCTGTTGTATAATGGGACAGACAACAATGTTACAGGTTTTGTTTGCAATAGTCCCTTATCAGACGGTTGAGATGACAGGTATACTCACATGTAGAACCACATACTCTAGCCGTCACACACAATCCACGGGGGACATGAATTCAAAATATCCGTGTCTCTACAAATAGCAGTTGCAATTCCTCACAACAAAACACATGCAGGCCGTCTCCCCAAAGGTAGGGCAAAAGGGCAACCCCCAAGTGGAGAATTAAATTATACCCCAGTGTTGCCATGTAATTGGCGAATGGAGTAGGTGCACAGCTGATGTGCATGTATTAATTTACTCAGGAACCCCAATTGGCGGCAGGAAACCACATGTTATAGGTATCGCCGTATATAAGGATGACTTGCCATACATTCAAACCATATGCTCATACCATAGAACCATTTAAACAGTAAAGGTGTAAGAGAGATATTTACGAAGATTCGACATGTTAACAAGGTATGTAGAACACTCAGTATGTTAGTGTATGTAGAGCCTGTTTTGTATTAATTAAAAGTGTACGCAATGCATAAAGTGGGAAAAGGTATTATGTAGTGATGTCTTGTTGAGCATAGTAACGCTTGTAGAAATTGTGTGTCCTGCTGTGGGCCACAAGGTAAACACCACATACACCACAAGGGATGTTACATGAGGGCTTTAAACAGAACAATTCCACACAACCCGCCGTCAGTGGTAGGGTATGTCCAACAAGTATGTGCCATAGCAGGGGATAGTATATGTTGATATACTGTCAGAGTAGGCATGTGTATGGACATATAACGACAATAACATTCCTAAGGTGGCCCTGCTGTGCAAGTATGCTTTGCATTATGGGATAATGTGTAAAATATGTGTAATGTACAGTATTGTAGGTAGATATGTCAGATATTCTACACAGCACAACTGTTATATCATGCAAACAAAAGGTATCATCTATTGGCATGTACAATATACAATAACAGGATACATATGGCTTGTAGTCACGGGACACTGTAACAGCATGATAGCTAATCGAGATGGAAGAGCTACTCAATTAACCATGCACAAAGGACATGTAATAGCTTCACAGGTTCATAGTGAGGTACTATGCTGTCTGGCAAGTCTATGTGTAAGCCCAACTACAGTGTTTACACCAGTGGCACCTCTCTAGGGTAGTGTCCTGTCAGTGAACAGCAGAGCCATGTGTTACCTGCACCTCTATACAGTACAGCCACTGCAGTGATCCCTGGTGTATCAGTGTGACCGCCTACAGAGTCACCTATGACCGGTGTGTTGGGTATGTTATAACACCCTATTGGCTGTAGTTGATGGGCACACATGAGTCTGTGGGCTATAAGTAATTGTTGTTGTGTTTGGTAATGGGGGGTGCCTACACAGAGTATCTGTCTGAGTATCTGTATGTGTCTGAGTGACATATGCATATCACACCAGTGGCAGCTACAGTAAAACAGGGTTAATGTTCTGTACTCCCCCCTCATTGTAGCCCATACCACACAGACAAATGAGAGGCATCTGTGTATGTAAGCATGTGAATGTCCATGACCTAGGAGCAATAGCCGTCTCAGTGTTGTGGACAACATACAGAATGGGCTTTGTGGGTGAGGTGTGTGACATATGTGCACAATCTGATAGCATTGTCACTGCAAGGTGAATAACCCTGTACCCATTAACTACCACCTAGACAGCGGTCAACATTATGGACACTGTGTAAGGGATGGGGCTGTGCAGTTCACCTCCCTGAGTTGCTGACATCTCCAGGCCTATTAGATAGTCATACAAGGCACCCATGTCATGACAGGGTGCCATCCATGAGCATGGAGATCATTGTACAGGCATACTCAGCACTCGGGTGACCAATATTGGATCACATATCACCTTTAAGGGGTATTGGCCATGCATGGATGTGCGATACCAGCCTTCACAATCCTCACCTCCACTATGCAGCATGCTGGCCACCTTGCATAAAGACATGTGCTACACTGTGATGTTGGACATGCTACACATAAATATCCTGATCTGAAAGACATATGTCATGGACAGCCACCGTCCTACTACAAGGATCACCACATGCTGTATAGATCCCTGTGCCATACATGTTAGATACTCCTGCCATACCATGCAACCCTGTCCATCAAAGCTGCACATGTCATCTCTGTCATACATGGCGCGATGACCACATGGTAGATGTATTATTAACTGTCTGGATCAGTAATGTGGCACTGATGCACCTCACAGTTGCAAAATGGCTGTCGATTACAGCTAGAAAACATTGCCCGTGCATGCTATAGTTGATTACCATCCCTGTGAATGACGTCCAGCTAGCCATTGTCCCAAGTCTATCACATGTGCAACACAGGCGATACGTGGTAGGATGTTGAACTGCTGTACAGTGCCGTGCAGATGTATATGGCAAAACACATGCATGTAAAGGTTTCCGTGCGTATGTGTGCATTGTCACTGCTCATGTCTATTAAGGCAGTGTATGTGTTGATATGTGACATATACACAGCATCAAGGTCAACAGCATTACTGTGGACACATCCAGGCATGTGCTGATAGGTAAAAACACCAGTACAGGCAAACAGACATGCCCACATCAAGACAGCATTCACATGGAGTATGAACAATGTAATGAGGTGACACACATATATGGTGATGATATCCAATGCATAACGGGTGTTACATGTGTGTGACACAAACATGTCAGTCATGTCAGTGTCATGACGATTTGCAAAGATAACTGTTCAGATGTACTAGATTTAATACAAATGTATGTGCAGCTGTATCTCTGTACATCTCTGTGATACTGTGACCTGTCTCCATCATTATGTCTTCCAGATAATGCCTCGTTCACACCTGCCAGCGTATAGACGCCTGGAGGATGACGCCCTCATCCCGTACCTCCATGAGAATTATGAGGTGTTGTTCAGCCATGTGCCACAACTTGCCCAGCAGCGTGATGACCTGTGGCAGGACTTTCGCAGGAGGGTTAATGATGTGGGTGGCCATAACCGCACCTACCAGCAGGTGCGCCGACACTGCATGGACCTGATACGACACGTGAAAAAGCATGCCAATGCAATCGCCATGGAACAAGGTGGAACAGGTGATGGGCCACCAACCCAGCCCCCACTCACACCCACCGAGGAGCTACTGGCCAGCCTGGAGACACCCTCAGAACAGCATCCACAAACACTAGCTGACATCGTGGAGTTGGGTGTCTCCCAACTAATGAGCCTGGAGTTGCTTGGTAAGTCACTACTGCACATATGACTATTATATCCCATTTAGTTGCATGTGTCACTGTACAATATGTAATGTAACATCATACTGAAGGTATGTTTACACACATGCCGCATACTGCAGTATGCTACCCTATGTATGCACACATGTGCATACTATATGCTATTGCACAGGCAAATGTGTTAACATGCACAGTGCACCCTGTGGCTGTCATACAGTCATGGATAATGTTCAAACTGCTGTGTCACCCCTATACATGTACCTCTGGCGTGCCGCACAGACATCAGTCCATTGCAGGTGAGACAGTTATCAGTATCAGGCATGTTAATGCAAATATCTATATGCCATGTGGCCAGTTAACACATGTACACATAATGTATGGTCCAGTCATGATATACAGGTTGCATCTGTCATCATGCACATTGGCTACCCATGTGCAATATATACAAACTAAATGAAACACTGACATGAAACCACAATATCTGGCATTGCTAGATGTGTGGACAGCTGTGCATACAATGGTGGAGGTGTTCAATGTAGGCATATGTACCATACATTGGAACAACACATTGGTACGCAAACAGTACCACACAGTGAGCTGGGATATGGGCAGCCCACAGGAGTCACCATTGTGTAATATGCCCCTGCAATGGGTGCACACATTGTGATGTGCCATCTGACATGTCCCAGACGTGTAGTGTCCTGGCTGCAATATTGTCTCACTATCCCATAATACATACCCCACATACCAAACATACAACCCGTTGTCTGCATAGCCCTGTGGACAGTGACATATCTGACATCTATGGGTGTATGTCATATGAGACTACACAGACATGTGAGATAGACAGCCATCACAACCATTTGGCCAACACATGTTCACACATGGCCATGGAGGATGGTCAGAGACATGTAGCCACACAGTAGTTGTGATGTGTATACACCCTGTTGCACATTGTCCACACATGGTCCAACTATAGTCTTAGTTGACTGATTATATAGCTGATGTAGAACACTGGACATCCTAAAAGCCTGTGCACAGATAGTGGCATGTTGAACATCATGACTGTGTCATAGCATGACAGTAGTCAACTTTACAGCTTCCACAGACATTGGCACCAAATCAAGCCACAGATACAGAACATTTCCCTTGCTGCTGTAGGACATCACTGTCAGCTGTGCACCTTGTGTGTTTGGTACATTAATGTCATGTGGGGCATTGTGTATTGACAAGTCTGCCATGTGTGGACATGGTTGCCAGGCAGCTAAGACTTTGTAGTAGTTGTGCAGGGGTGTCATCCGTAGGTCTTCCAGTGACCTGTCACATGACACAGCATGGTTTGGTGTGTATACACCTCAGTGACATGGGTCAGAATCCACAGTTATGTAATGTGTATGCACTCAGTTATGGCTATGCACTGTGTGCGTATTACACACGGTATAGCAATATAGATGCCTCATGTTGCCATGCAATAGGACAGTGTCTGTACTTCACACTGTATAGCAATGTAGATGCCTCACACTACCCTTCAATGCTCATGCACATTTGCTAAAAGTACATACTATCTGTAGGGCATACAGACAACACTGCAATGTGATACCCATTACAAAACTGTACATGTGTCAGGACACCATTGTGTCAGACATGTATGCATGTCAATGCACACATCATCAGATTACATGTCAAGGTCACTTCAGCCATGTGTACTGTTAACCTGTGCTGGTCCACATGGTGTATCACAGGGATGCATGCTTACTACCATGATTGTGTGAACTGCATGGCTACTGATATGACACCTGCTTGCTGTTGTGTGCAACCCAGGGATGTATGCTAACTACCACTATTAATGTCTGAGCTGCATGCTGTCTGCTGTATCACATGCATGCTGCATGCTGTCTGTCAAATCACATGCATGGTGTGTCTGTGTGTGTGTCTGTGTGTGTGTCTGTGTGTCTGTGTGTGTGTCTGTGTGTTTGTGTGTCTGTGTGTCTATTGTAATGTAGAGTCTTTCTTTGCATTCACAGGTGATGTAGGTGCGTTACCCTCCTGCGGTCCATCTGATGTTAGTGTCCCCACAGATACTAGCAGTGATGAACAGATGCATGAGGTACAGGCAGGGTTGTCAGGTGCTGAATCTGTCCCAATGGTTGCCATCCCAGCTATGTCCCCCTCTTCCCTGCACAGTTCTCATGGCAACACATACCCCATCACCAGTGGCCGTAGAGGAAGGACTGTCAGAGTGTGTTAGCTTGGTACAGGAACATGTGGTGGCTACAGAAGGTGTGTCTCCACACCATGGTGTCAGTGTAATGACTGCAGATGTGCCACACAGGCATATGGCCAGTGCTGCTCGTAGGAGGACCTCTGGCAGACATGCACCTGCAGGACAGAGCGCAGCAGCTGGTGTCACCAGACACATGTTCCAGACTGTAATGGTGCCACAAGCACGTGCTGAATGGCAGAACAGTGAAGGGCAGAGGCTTCAGAGGGCTGCTATCCGTACTCTAAATGACAACATCCAGGCATTGGCAAATGCTCAACAGCAGATTGCTGATGTTCTGGACAGGCGATTGGGTGACATGGTTGGAATCCTTGTCCGTGGCATGGAAATCCGCGAGCGTGAGCTGTCTGTGCTGGAACATCTGGTAGGAGTGAGGCATAGGCCACATGGACGTAGGCCAGCTACACCACCTAGTGCAGGTCAACGTGAACAAGCCACCAAACTGTGCCCTTACATGTTTAGAATCCATGTGCATGCAAGACAGCCCTTTGCTTCTACTAACTGTGTGAGCATGCCCAGTATGCCGTTGTGTAGATGGACACACAGTACATTCCAAACTGTGCCCTTCCGTGTTTAGAATCCGTGTGCAAGCAAGACAGCCCTTTGCTACTACTAATTGTGTGAGCATGCCCAGTACGCCGTTGTATAGATGGACACACAATACATTCCAAACGGACATGTGATACAAAGTGTGTGAGCATGCCCAGTGACACCTTGTGTCGGTTATGTGCCTCTGTATATGGGCATGGACATTAACATCCTGTATAGCGATGGTGGTCATCCAGGCAACAGATGTCCATACCCCATGTCAGGATGGATTCCTACATTGAACACACTGGTTGACTGTCTTGAAGGGTGTACTGTCTGTGGCGCATCTTTTATCTATGTAGTGTTGTAATAGTGCTCCATAGATAGGCAGTTGTCCCGCTCACACCACTGCTGTGTGTTTGTCTACATCTACCTTGGGACAGTAATATGCTTTTAGACTGCTCACTCTCTATGCATTCCCTATCAGCGTCCTTGCCTTTGCGGATGATGTCATCCACCTAGAAGTATGCCTCTGGGAGTGCTGTGTTTCAGTAATCTTGGTAGCGCATTCTGTAACTGTGTAATGCTGTAGTGTGATAAGGTAGTTAGTTGTATGTTCGACTCCCAGCCCTGCCATGTGTGTGTGTGTTTCCAGATGCCTGGGGACAGAGTAATGCTTTTAGACAGCTCACTCCCCATACATTCCCTATCGGCGTCTTTGCCTTTGCAGATGATATCATCCACCTAGAAGTATGCCTCTGGGAGTGCTGTGTTCCAGTAATCTCGGTAGTGCGTTCTGTTACTGAGTATTGCTGTAGTGTGATAAGGTAGTTAGGTGTGTGTGTGTGTGTGTGTGTGTGTGTGTGTGTGTGTGTTTCCAGCTGCCTGGGGACAGAGTAATGCTTTTAGATGGCTCACTCCCCATACATTCCCTATCGGCGTCTTTGCCTTTGTGGCTGATGTCATCCACCTAGAAGTATGCCTGTGGGAGTGCTGTGTTCTAGTAATCTTGGTAGCGCGTTCTGTAACTGCGTAATGCTGTAGTGTGATAAGGTAGTTAGGTATATGTTTGACTCCCAGCCCTGCCAAGTGTCTGTGTGTGTTTCCAGCTGCCTGGGGACAGTGTAATGCTTTTAGATGGCTCACTCCCCATACATTCCCTATCGGCATCTTTGCCTTTGCGGATGATGTGATCTACCTAGAAGTATGCCTCTGCGAGTGCTGTGTTCCAGTAATCTTGGTAGCGTATTCTGTAACTGCATAATGCTGTCGTGTGATAAGGTAGTTAGTTGTATGTTTGACTCCCAGCCCTGCCAAGTGTGGGTTTCCAGCTGCCTGGGGACAGAGTAATGCTTTTAGACAGCTCACTCCCCATACATTCCCTATCGGCGTCTTTGCCTTTGCGGCTGATGTCATCCACCTAGAAGTATGCCTCTGGGAGTGCTGTGTTCCAGTAATCTTGGTAGCACATTCTGTAACTCCGTAATGCTATAGTGTGATATGGTAGTTGGGTGTATGTTCGACTCCCAGCCCTGCCAAGTGTGTGCATGTGTCTGTGCGTGTTTCCAACTTCCTGGGGACAGTGTAATGCTTTTAGATGGCTCACTCCCCATACATTCCCTATCGGAGTCTTTGCCTTTGCGGCTGATGTCATCCACCTAGAAGTATGCCTCTGGGAGTGCTGTGTTCCAGTAATCTCAGTAGCGCGTTCTGTAACTGCATAATGCTGTAGTGTGATAAGGTAGTTAGGTGTATGTTTGACTCCCAGCCCTGCCAAGTGTGTGTGTGTGTGTGTTTCCAGCTGCCTGGGAACAGAGTAATGCTTTTAGATGGCTCACTCCCCATACATTCCCTATCAGCGTCTTTGCCTTTGCGGATGATGTCATCCACCTAGAAGAATGCCTGTGGGAGTGCAGTGATGCTGGAACTCGGTAGCGAGTTCTGTTACTGCATAATGCTGTAGTGTGGTAGACTAGACAGGTAGGTGCTCGATTCCAAGGCATGGCAGGTGTGTGTGTTTGGCAGTTATACCGTATGTGTTGGTATCTGTGGGTGGCTAGCTGCAGGATGTGTTCAGTGTGCTTTGTTGCTGACCTATATAGTGTCCACAGTCCGCATATTCTGCCAAGACACTGGGTTGTCAACACATACATTCACAAATAGGTCTGGTGAGTAAATGTCAGCAGCCCTACTCTTACCCTTGATACGGTCTGACCCGTGTGACACAACAAAACACATGTGCCTTGATAGTAACAACACTACATGATGCAGGTGGCACATGTAGTTTCCTTTTCATTCCTGTCTAATGCTTTGCTGTCATGTGGTCCGCTGTTGTGATATAAATGCAATATCTACATATGTGTGTACATGTATATGTGTGTATATATATATATATATATATATATATATATATATATATATATATATATATATATATATATATATATATATATATGTCCATGTATATATGTATACAAATAATATATATGATATATGTAGATATAGAGGTAGACATAGATGTGAACATATATGTCTGGGGACATCAGCACTATTGAATGTTTGTGCCGGATGATCTGTACGTGATAACCTGGGATCTATGTATATCTGCCATGGCGTGGTGGTAATGCACATCGTCTGTAGTGTGCAGGGTCACGGGTTGTAGTTGTGTAGACACCGGTTATTTTGTTGCTGGGAAGACCATGGGACATCGAATATGGTGATAGTAAGGCACCTGTTGCCAGTTGTGTACAGATCTGAGTGACACTGAGCAGTGGTTATTAATTTGGAGGTTCGGTATGGGTCATATAACTATTCATTACAAGACTATACTATGCAGATGAGGTTGACAATAGTGTATCCCATTTATCACCAGGGTGTGATGCAGGTCCCTGGAGTGTATGTGTGTAGTCATCCAGGTGCAGGGCTCGAATATAGTTGACAGCATGGGAGGGGGGGGTCAGGCATACTGTAAGTACATTGCAGAACTGTGCCTTGGGAGTGTTCCTGCCTTAGCATGCCTAAGCTAGGGGTGTGTCTATACCTGCCTGGTGACATTGGGAGGGATGACAGCAGTGGTGGGGTAGTCAGGGTGTACAGGCTGCACAAACAGGTGTTGACCAGCACAATCAGCAGATGACATGGCCAGCCCACACCTGAACAGTACGGTAATGTGAGCAAGCAGCATACACACAGGTTTCGTCTGCACTCTACACCACCAGTGTATACCTGCGGAGACATTTCACGACACAGTCCAACCAAATGAGAAGGGCTGCAACAGGCAACATATACCAACATGTGCAGGAGGCTGGGGCAGTGAGGATGTGTATGCTGCTGAACAACCCTTACTGGGGTGACATAAGACTTTATAGATCCAGGGTGACTTACCAGGGGCTACATGGGCTGGGGATGGTGGAGCACTATGGGGTGGACAGAGACCTCCTACAGCGGCTTGTTGACCTGTGCCTGCCACACCTGACACATCAAACAGGCCGAGGGAAACCCATCACAGTGGATACCACAGTATGTGTTGGCCTAGGTGTACTAACCACAGGTTCCTCACACAGCACAACTGGGGATATCATGGGTATCTCACAGGCATCTGCATCCAGAGAATTGCTCCAGTTCACAGACGCCATGTCAACACATGGTAGTGAGCCCGTACATGTCCTCAACACATGTGATTAGTAGACCAGCAATATGCATCAGTTCAACCACATGGATGACT
Source organism: Protopterus annectens (assembly GCF_019279795.1). Lineage (NCBI taxonomy): Eukaryota > Metazoa > Chordata > Ceratodontiformes > Protopteridae > Protopterus > Protopterus annectens. Next base: position 762,292,390 of record NC_056730.1, read on the forward strand.
ACCCTGGAGTACTGGGTGCTATATTCTGCACACACATACACATCAAAGCACCACCTGGTGAGCGGGGTAGGGCCTACAGTCACTGCAGGGGCATGCCCTCCAACAGTTAGGCCATATGCGATGGCCAGGGCATGAGATTGAATGTGTGTGCTGTCTGCCCTGGAAGCTATGATGATTCCGATATATGGCTTCTGACACAGCTGTACCACACCAATGCCAATATGGACATCCCCTACAGTCTCCTAGTGGGGGACGCTGGGTAAACACTGGTGTTGTGGCTGATGACACCCATCAGCAATGCAACACACACCTGAACACTCACACCATAATGAGGCGGATGCACAGGCAAGACATATACTTGTGTATGTATTTAGGATGCTCAGTTCACGGTTCTGGTATCCGGACACTTCCAGTGGAGCTCTGCAGTATTCACTAGCTGCATGCATACAAGTTGTTATGGTATTTACTATGCTACACAATCTTATCCTGCAGTAACCGTTGCAGCAGGAACAGCATGGGGCAGGGCCACACAGCCCAACACCACTGCCAAGGCCTGTACAGGCACAGTGTGACTTGGTGAAGGAACTACCTGAGCAGGGCACAGTTGGCGAAAGCCCGTGCACAGTATGACCTGCCCTTGGCAAAGAGGCAACACAAGGCATATGCACCGACACAGTAGGTACCCATGGATTTCCCCTCTCTGACCTCCACACAGTACAATGGATGCCAAACATAACACTACCTGTGCTCAGCCATGTATAGGAGGTGCACTGTGTGCATCCGACATAGGCAGCCCTCCAGCACCATCCTCAAGTCCAGAACACACCAAGGGTATGTCTATTGACCTAACAATTGGCAGTTGTATTAGAATGTGTATTTACCCATTGCTATGGTATGTATGTGAGCATACAAGTGACTGTGGTGGCCGAATGTTAGGGCAGCAGACAGTACACATCCATAGTGGCACCATGACCTCTGTAGCACATACGGGGGTCACAATGGTAGCCAGTAGTACACAGGGTGTCTTAACCCACTGCAGATTATGGGCTGACCAACATGTGTGTCCGTACAGCCCACACACGTTCCATGCAGCTGGACAGATATGAACCAATACAGACAAATGATATACAATGGCCTATGGATATGCCCAATGAATGACCCCAACCCCCTAAGACACACACAGACTACAGCAGGCCAGGCAGTTTGATGTAGGTTGTGTAAGCTAGGATGTCCAACACCACTGTGCTGGTATTTAATGCTGGGAACTGATGTACACTGGTATCCCTCCAACCAGCAATTTAGGTAGGTCCACACACTGACATGGAGTACCTGGCATACCAGTACAGTAGTGACAGATGTGTACAACTGTCAGCTGTGCCACCGTCAAACCTACACATGTGAGAGTCATGTGCACCACCCACTGTGCTGTGTAGGACTGTGGTTGTGGTTGGATGTCCCCCCATGCTATGCAGACATGTAGCAACTGTCAATGCCTCATGACCATTAGCTACCCTGCAGACACAGCATGACACCTGTCTGTGTAGAACGGAGGGGTCAGCAACACTGTACTAACTATCTGGACATGTGACACATGCGATACAGTTGACCATACTTGGCATGCTCACACACATGACGATATGACGGTAATGTCAGTCGACAACATGCATAGCAGTCATACTGGACATGCTCACACACTGAAACACAGGACGGCCAGGCATGCATACAACAGTGGTCCGGACATATCTACCAGTACATTGCTGTACTGTTGGATGACTGCGCTGTATGGTGTGTGTGTGGTCTATTGTCTGTACATATGCCATGGTTTATTGTTAATTCACATGAGCTATGTGTGCAGGGTACTGCTACCAACACGTGAATAGGGCGGTTCTTTGTTTGTGGACAGACCGACGCCTTTGGATATGGACTGGGTAAGGCACACTCCAGCAGGTGGGAGCAGTTGTGCATGGGTTTGCACAGTGTTAAGCACTGCTGACCACCGGTCACAGCACCTTATACCCATTTAGACTCCACATTTCTTTGACAGTGCACTACTGGCATACTGGTAGACAAACACGCTTACAGCCGCTTGCTCACCGACATTTCTGCTTACATTTGTCACTCATGCTGGGTGTGTGCGATACCTTGTGATGCGTATTACATCGGACTACATGACTACAGTATCGGGTATGTGTAACTATTTTGTGACGGCAGACGTTCGACTGTACGGACACGGCGGCCTGTCCAGTGACATAATCATATTATATGCGTGTTCCTCATACAATCTGCCCCCATCTGCCTGATACATGGGAACCGATACTCTGCAATGCTGACATGTGACTATGATTTTGTTAACGCAGCTATCCACCGAGTCATGCTACCGCATACCTACTGTACGTTTTCCACCTTTCAGACTGCACAATGGGAGACTGTAGGAGTGACACCTTTCCCACTTTGCATGGGACAGTCCCTCATTAGGCATATTTCATGTGACAATACCAGACCTCTCCACCAATCGGGGACACACATTTCTACAGAATCAGGGACAGGTCAAGAAAAAATCAGGGACACTTTTACAAAAGTAGTGCTATTAACTTGAAATATTGACAGAATCAGAGCATATGACTTAATACACATTTTCTGAAGTAAAAGAAGTTTATAACTCTTACTTATTGTCATTAGTTATTAAGTGTAATTCACCACCTTTCCTTCAAAAGTCACTAATTTTATGAGGGATTAAGAGGGACAGAGTTAAACTTTCAGTCAAACTCAGGGACGTACCTGAAATTCAGGGACATTTGAGAGGTATGGACAATACTCTAGCCATTGCAACTGTCCTGATTAGGAGACATTCTCATGTTGTACGTATCTGTACTGGCTGCTTGTTGCGGGTCTCGTATACCTGACATGTCGATATGTTATATGTAGTAGCATAAGCAACTTTACTGCTGCTAGACTACGCTTTCATTTGTGCCGATATGTATATTTCTGTACTATGCATGGCTGTAGGTATGTTCTGCCCTGGTACGTCTGACATTTCTACAGAGCAGGTTCCACTTTGGCCATTCAGAATGGTGGCAGCCCTATAGACCCTATATGTAGAGCTATCACATGTGTCAAGGCAACACATACCCACAGCCAGTAGTAAACTGACGACGTCCATGGTTTGCATAAGTTAAGGTTATTCATGTAGCATTATAATTGATAATACTGTTTCCTATTACATGTAGCTGTTTCTGATACAACAAATTAATTTCTGACACCACTACACACAATATATAGCCTCCATTCCCGAACTCACAGGCCATGTGCCATAACTGTCATTTTGCAGGACACAACTGCCCAGATGGGTGTGTCCCTCACAGGCGTGTGGGTGTTGAACCACTTCTGTTATGCTATCATCTACCTAAGGTGGTCAGCAAATTAAGCACTTTCTGTCACTAGCAGAACTCACATACCAATGGGTGTGAATTAACACTGTATCAGGAACAATGCATAACACCCTGTTGGACACATTTAGATGATTGGTTCTATTAACCGGACACATTTACAGTCACAGAGCATATGTATTCATTCACGTTTGTCGAGGTACATGCTCTTTATGACTCTTACATGTTGTCATCTGTCATTACCTGTATTCCGCCACCTGTTCACCTAGTATCACTAGTTATGGAAGTGTTTAGTTGGACTTTGTTACATTCTGATACATAACTATGGATGTCCATGCTAATCGGGTACACAGCACTGATTTGGTCTCTATGTATTCCCCCGATGGTTTACAGACTATCCGGTAGATGTGCTCTTCAGGTTTGGGAGGTGTAGGCATATGCTATGCCCACATAGGAATATTAATGACTTCCACTGGGCGGGCCTACTACAAGTCTGCCAACCAGTACCTGCACACTTAAGCCCATTAATGCATACCCATGGTCCACCTACCTGGCACCCTTCTACAGCAGTTGTGACAAATACTTACTGCAAGCGCAGCTGGGGTATGAGCACACCCCTACACATTGCCCATTCTCCCCATCTCGGGACACATGTCGTACATTTTGTCAACCCATGTATTATCACACTTGCCCAACCTAATGTTCCATGTACACCTACATCCTACTCGTATTAGTGTCAGCAGATTCCCATGTACCCTGAATTTTTGGTGTCCCGCAAGGGACACTGTTATCCATGTTTAAAGTGTAAACCTTGCAGATCTCTCCGAATGGTACTTTCCTACCAGTGTTTTGGACAGCAGCAGTATATTGATCTGTATTGCCTGTCTGTATGTCTGTCCAGCCTAGCTGGGTGATGTGGGGGGTACAACGTTTATTTATTGGACTTCCCAGTCACATATGCCCAGGCTGTAAATATGTTACCCCTAATTGCTGTGAAGTAACCTATTTATGTACATGTGTATATCTACACTGACATATATATTTTGTTTTGTGTGTATGTGTATATATCAATACCTGTTGTTTGTGTATATATATCTATCTATATATATCCATAGTATATCCTTGTGTGTGTATATATATATATATATATATATATATATATATATATATATATATATATATATATATATATATGTATATATATATATATATATATATGTGTATATATATATATATATATATATATATATATATATATATATATATATATATATATATATATATATATATATATATATATATATATATATATATATATATATATATATATACGTTTTTATCTATATATACATCTGTGTGTCTGTTAACCTATACATTTCCTGGACATGGACACTTACACATATATATTGGGTTTTATCTCTGCTTCAACAGCATACTATTGCCTTAGTCATTATGACACCGACACTTCACTCCGGTGAACGTGTGATCAGTATATTGCATGTTATACAGCGGACAGATGTCGCACGTTTTTCATGTCTGGGGTGCGGCTGGTAACTGGGATCTGATACAGTGTCATTCAACCTATTACTTGTATGCTCAGCCTATTATTCCTGCTACTGTGTTTCTGTGCACATTCATATTATTACTGTTGCTAGAATGAGTGTTTGTGTTACTGTGATTGTACGTCAACATATTGATGTCTTCATGTAGTTGTGTCTTTCTGCTTTTCCCGGTTTGGGGTTGTCACAGCAGAACTCCGTTCCGCTCATGGGTGCCGTATAGGTTTTACGTGCCGGACTGCCAGCCCTGACGCACAACGTCCAACAACGATACGCTCATTCACGCATGTCTCCAAGAAAACGATGCTCTATCTGGGAATCGCACCTACATACTAGCTGACCTCCACGGGCCACTCCATTGCACCCGGTGCAACATACCCTAGCACTCCTGTGTCCATAATCGCATATCCACAGTTTCTCCTTTACACCTGTGTTGAGTTTCCATGCATAACAGCCATTATACACCTGATATCGCAGCCATGACACACCTTTACACATTGTTCTCTTATGAGCGGTGGGGTCCTACACACATTTTGTACTGCCTCATATATTCACAGGCTCACCATCCATTCATATTTGCACATATGTGCCTTTCCTGGTGTTATGGATTGCGAACGATTTGCGGGTTACAAGTGTAGGTGGTCACAACATGTACTACATTCCGTCTGTTTACAATGTTGACATAGCACTTCAATGATGTTATGACCACTGGTATAACCCTGCCTCTGGTGTGAAGAGCGGTGCTCTACTCACACTTGTGCAGCTTTATCTGACATACGCTGCGAGCACTTTATAATTCCTTACTTGCTCTGGCTTCCCTTCACAACCCTTATGTTTGCTTTCGTCTTTCGGCATTCCTTACATATATATAGATATATATATATATATTTATATATATATATATATATATATATATATATATATATATATATATATATATATATATATATATATATATATATATATATATATATATATATATATATATATATATATATATATATATATATATATATATATATATATATATATATATATATATATATATATATATATATATATATATATATATATATATATATATATATATATATATATATATATATATATATATATATATATATATATATATATATATATATATATATATATATATATGTGTATATATATATATATAGATATATAATTGCATATTTCTGTTATGTCTGTGAATATTTATCTACACACATCTATCTATCTATATATATAAGTTACAGCTGTACAAGACAACATGCATTTGCTATGCTAATAGCTGCGTACACCCGCGCAGGTGCACTTGCATCTACTTATTCTGAGTTACATATGTTTACAGGCACTTCTTTGGGATTACATGTGCCTTATTCCTTATGACAGTACCACTTTGATTGATGGAATCCGGTTAACGGACCCATGCAAATGCGGTCACCTTTAAAGTATAAATGTTGGCTTTACAGCATAGAGGCATGCATTCATTACACAATTAATATGTGCTATAGTCGTACTTGAACCGGAAATGCCTTTACGTTAGGCGGATGCTGTAACCACCAAACTATTGTTGTTCTGGCTCATTTATATGTATACCCATGGTTCATAGCTACTCTGACATACGCCTCACTGCTTCCCTTACACAGCAGGCATCCATTCTCCTCCTGGGAAAACCAAAGTACTACACTTAGGACATTCCCTGTTTCCTACTGCTCTGGACCCGTGCTGCATGTCTACTCACTCCAAGGATATTCAGAACTCCTACGCTTATAGTCCTTGCATATACGCGTGTTTGATTGTTAGAGTGTTCATGTGCTGGTCTGGGTTTAGGCTTGGCTGACTGCTGATTAGAACTGCCCTGGCACTGTTCAAATATCAGATGTAGCACATGGTCAGAGTTAGTCCAGATTTCAAGGGGGTTCCACGGGTTTCTCTTCCCATTTGAATATTTCATTCATTTATAGATACAATGAATATTATTCTGGACTTCAGTTATAAATTCACTACAGGTATGCAACAGTCATGTCAACAGATGCGACAGTTGGTTGGTGCACTTGCGTGTATGGACCTCTGTGATACTCGGGGACTCGTTTCTACAGTGACAGGGACAAGGCTATGACAACTCAGGGACAATCACGGCCACTTCTACCATATTAGTACTATTAACTTGGAACGTGTTGACAGATTCGTAATACTACTAATTTTCTGCAGTTAAATGCGTCTGTTACTCTTCATTGTTGTAAGTAGCCATTCTCATTCAACACTTTTCCTCCAAAGGTGACTGGCTTTGTGAGTGGTTAAGAGGCTAGCCAGTTATTTTGCAAATGCTCTGACCATTGGTAGCGTTGACATTGTCATATGTACAGGTTGGGATATATTCTGGGGACTAGGGTTGCCACCTTTTCAAATGGCCAAGATGGGACATTTTCGGAACACACATCAGATTTTACAGGCCAACACATACCCACAGTCAGTACAAAGGATAGAACTTTACTTATTTGCCTACATAAAAGCCTATTCTTGTAGTGGTTTAGTTGCTTATTCTGTTTCTTGTAACATTTAGGTATTTTAGATACAGAAATAATTATTTTATGCAACTATTACATAACATATGGGACATAATTATGTCCTACAATCTCAGGACATTTGCCATTTTAATATTTTTTGTCAGGACACAACTGTCCAAAGCGGGACTGTCCCTTGCAAAGTGGGACAGATGGTAACCCTACTGGGGACACCAGATTGTTTGGGCCAACACATAGCCACGGTCAGTGCAGGTTTAGAACATTCATTAGTTTCCTAGCTGTGAGCCTATACCTTTAGCACTTTTGTTGTTTGCCTGTTTCTTGTACGAATTACGTTTATTCTATCCTGATGTGACCACTTTAGGCAACTGTTACATGCAGTATGGTACATAGTTATTTCCTACAATAACAGGACATTTGGCATTGTATCATTGTTGGTCAGGTCACACCTACACGCATTAATTGTCCCTCACACAGTGGAACAGGGGGTATCCTGTTTACGTCAGTGCCTTCATCACCCTTATACCATGTGCCACTATGTGAATGTGTGCAATATATTCTCTCGCTTATTCGTGTCAGGACACGTGCATCATGGACAGGTGTTTGATCCTGGGTAGTAGGTTCTGCATGACCATCTAGGGCTGGACAGTCTTGTGCACCACTACTGCACATTCCAACTTGTGTCCAGATGTCTACAGGACTGGACATCGTGTCTTCATACTCATTCTAATGTTTACACAGGTTACTTATCCCATGAGGGATATCCCAAAAATTTAACAAGACAGATAATAGCAAGGCCAATACCGAACATTCGCCTGGCATTACAAAAATGTGCTGGAGCTTTTACATGCAAGGGATACATAGTTTGCAATCCTGAAACTGCCTAGTGTGACGCTACCTTCTACATATGCATTGTGGTCACTATGTGTAGATGTGGCTGCACCAAACTAGTAGGCCAAGTATGGCTGGATTTGGTGGATGTTCAGGTATGGAGGCAGGTTGTGTGCTGTGGAGGGGATGCTGGGTAGTCCATTATGCATCCAGGTGTGTTGCATTTGATATGGCCAGTTCCATCAGGACCAATCTGTGGGTATGTGCCAGTGACATGTCTGTACATTTGTATCGCACATTTTAATATTCATATGTTTGTGGGATTGTGTTCTACAGTATGGCCTGTCTGGTTGTATTGCAGATGTGTATACATATTTTTGTGTTTCTTTCTGCTTCACCGCTGCTCCCTCATACACCTCCGGTTCATCTATTCTGCATACGACACAGTGTTGCCTTTGAGGATTATACCATTACCCATCACCCCCCACACACATATTCCTGACACTCCATCCATCACTGCTTTGGTTGATGGCCCATGACACGGTCAAGGTAACACATTGCATACCCTACATATGTCAGGTACCTGTATGGTTGTGTGGACTACCCTGCCATGTTTGACTTTCCACATGCTATACCTCATGCACATAGGTACACGCCCATACTTAACTCTCATGACATGGTTGGTATACCCGGGTAATACCTGTTCAACTGTGACACATCCTGACAAGTTCAGCATTGACCACAGATGTGTGGATTTTGGCCGACTGTTCTAATCATTGGTAGGATGCCACCTTTTTCTATGTCCAGGATGGGATATATTCCGGACACATATCCGATTGTACTGGACAACACGTACCCACAGTCAATGCTATGGATAATACTGTTCCTTTCAGCCTACATGTTGCCTTATTGTTGTAGCAGTTTATATGCTCCTTCTGTTTTGTTTACATGTTTATCCTATTTCCTGTCACATTTGTATGTGAAATACGGACATAACTTTTGTATGTGACTATTACATGCGTTGTGGGATATAATTCGGTCATACAGTCGCCAGATATTTACATTTATCATGTTTTTTGTTATGGACACATACGCCTAGCTGTGTACCCTCCCTCACAATATGGGTCAGCTGGTGACCCTGACCATTGGGCTGGACGTACCTATTGGCGGCGCGCTAACATATGATGCATTTCACTTCCACTTGGTATAACTATCTACATTGCAATGGACTACAGGCACACGGTTTTCAATGTCATTTGTTCGCGGGCTAGGGACCCGTTATTCCCTACCATGCATTTGTGTTTGCTTCTTCATTTTGTGTTCGCAGGAACTGTCTTGCATGCTTTGCATTCCAGTATCCACGGACACTGACAGATGTGATTACTATTGCTTGCAAATTGTTATATGCAAGCATTTTAGGTTGCACGTCGACAGCTGACATTTCCATGTCTCCATGCGGCACTTCGACACACCCAATGCACTCGCACTCCTTTCCTATGCACATGGCTGTGGCGGCAGCATGCCTTCATTAATATGCATTTGGTGCTACTGCGCCATCTTCACGCCGCACGGTCGGTGCAAGCCTAATGCCGGCCTTGCGCTGAGCTTCATGAATCCCGGGGAATATTTGATTTAACATGAAAAACAAGATTTATGTGAGGAATTGAGAAGAGAAACAGATTATGGTCAAATGGGGCCCTAGACAAGGAAATGGACCAGTCCCACCACATGCCATTTTGTTGTCCTGTTTGCTTCTCTCTCTCTTCCCTCAGTTGCCATACACACTCCTCATAACTGTCAGTGTGCATACTATTTTCTTTTTTATTTTTGAAATAAAAGCAGAGTTATGGATTTAAATTTATTATTTTAATTTAAATATCCTTTGTTGACCAGGTTAGTCCCACTAGGCAAGTAGTGTTTTTTCAGGGGAGACCCTTGGTGGTATTTATACTACTAGGATAAATTTGGCTAGGGTATAGGGGAACTTCCTCCTACTCTTTTTAATAGCCCAGGTGGATGTAAAAGATCTTGCAGCACTTACCATTAATACAGACAGTAAACTTCTCTTCCCTTGAGACTCATAATTTCTTGAAAATGCACTAAAACTTTTCTTTTAAAATGCACTCCTGATGACTAAGTAAGCAGTCTAGTAGTTGGTGTAGGGGATTCAGGCTCTTGTCTACGTTATCCAATGTACAGGGCTTGAACCTGAAAAAGTTAATTAAGCAACCTGCCATCCCTGACTATATCATTTCACACACACATGGGCATCTAAGTTCAAATCCTGTGCAAAAGTAGCAGCAGGAAGTTCCAGTGTTTAAATCTGCATCTGTGTATGTATTGTACTAAAGATGTATACACAGGTGCAGAGTGCATCCTCAAAGAAGAAATGTCATTTTACTTTTTTAATTAAAAGCTGTGTCAGCTGTCCCAGCCAGCCCCCCATCACCACCAAGCCAGCGGGCCCTAGGCAACTGCCTAAGTCACCTAATACTATATCTGGCTCTACTGCCTGTGTGGAACCTTGCATTTTCTCCGAATATCTGCATGAGCTTTTCCAATGCAGCCAGTTTTTCTCCCATTTTCCAAAAACACTCTGGCTTACTGACTACCAGTCTTGTTCCTATACATGTTATATTGGCATTTATTTATTTATTTATTTATGTATTTATTTATTTATTTGTTTGTTTGCTTGTTTATTGGCATTTGTTTACTAGGAAAGTCCACTGGGCCAAAAGAGCCCATTTTCAGTGGAGGTCTGGGGAGAAAAGCTCCACAAGGCAGCTAGTATAATAGTACATAATATTCAATACTATGCAGGCCATAGCAGTATATTCAAATTGACATATACTGTTATGGCCTGCATTATGAATGGAAAGGTTCAGGGAAGGACCAGTTCAATTAATCAATGACCTGAATATGAATAATATAACACTTGCTTTATAGGCAATGTAGATCAGCATTATAAGATTTCAGATCACTTTCTCCTTTGCTTTAAACCAAACAGCAAGATGATGATCCCTGTAGTACATATGAATGCAGAATTCCCTGCTGCTGAAATATCTTACTCCATTTAGTTAGGGGAGAATAAAGCATTCAAGTTCTATGAGCCCTAATAAAGAAACAAATTCTAAAAGAGTTGTTCTCAGTGTAAATCTGCCCTGATTCCAAAAGCCTTGCTCTCAGAGTAAATAAATGACTTATTTTGCTGTAAGGTTTGTCTATAAACAGGTCTACACTGGGGGCTGGATTCCAAAACACCTGCTCTTGGTGTAACTGATCACTTACACTGAAAGAAAATCTTTTGGAATTGGGCTCATAATACTGGGCAGTTTCTATGCAGGATGTACAGCGATTTATTAAAACCACAGTTTATTATTATTACTGTTTAATGAAGCCATTCAATCTAGTTTTCCCACAAATTTGGGCACATTCTTTGATTGTACCATATTTAAAAAGAGATGCATGATAATCCTGCCAATTTCAACTACTAATAAGCCTAGCAAATATAGTATAAGCAGTATGATAACAACATGTGATATTATTATAAGCACTATGGTAATATATATTAGTACTTTAGCTTTACAGGGACAGAATAGTTCACTTTGTAGATTCAGTTTTGTTTGTCTGAACACATAGGTTCATAGTTTCATAGGTGTATATACTAGGCTAATGACCACCAGGGCCTTTATAATCCTAGTCATGCACCCCAATCCAATTGTGTACTCATGTAACATGTGCATCTATGTGAAGGGGTGAGCTAGTTAAAAGGTTGATAAAGCTCTAGTGATCGGGTTATGTTAGATTGTAAGGGAATATTTACTGATGGCCACTGTCTATGAGATACATGGGGGTCAGACTGGGGGGGTTCGATTTCCCATCCAATGGTGAAGGTTACATTTGAATAGGGTTAGTGATGGACTCTGCATCACATGGATGGGGAGCTTATCCCAGAGCATAGAGATCCTTTCTATCTCACCAGCATGTTGTATTTATGCACTACAAAGGATAAATCCTAGTATCTAATGTTTCTGTTGCTGCTAGTTTTGTGGATGTACAAAAGGTCCATCAGAGGTGGATCTGAGGATGCCTTACATGCCAGGCATAGATCACATGTCTGTGACCTGTAGGGGACAGAGTCTAGAGATGGGGCTTTAAGGTGATCTGTACTGGGCAATGTGTTAATTCCCTGGATTCTGTTGGTAAATAACCTCTGTGACATTCCAACTGATGTGTATGCCTGGTCAAGTACATGCTGAGGGGAGCATTGTACTCAATGATGTGTCTGATAAGGGCCAAGAAAGGGCTACTATAACTTCCTCGGAACTGAATGCCATGTTCTTACCTTTAAGTTGGGTGACATAGAATGATTTTCTTACTACCTTGTCTACGTGTTGGTCAGAGGCCAGAATACTGTCTATATCTGTTCTAAGATCACTAACTACCAAGTTTAATCTTAAGTTTGTCTTATCAGTGGAATAATTAACTTAGGTAGATATTTTCCCAAAAGACAATATAATGCATTTCTTGACATTGACTTTTAATCCTTGGCTTTGGAACTAGTTGTTTGTCTTTATTAGACTCTGTTGCAGGATATTAGTGCCATGGGGGATCTATGATAGCTCTTCATGTGCATTAATTTGCGAACATGGCGAGCCAGAGGCCCTTGACATTAGACTTGACCTTCAAGTAGTAGATGTCAACAGACATGGGCCCAATACTGAGCCCTGAGGTACTCTACTGCTGGACAGACTCTTGGTGGAGGTGGTCTCACCCGTCCTGACAGCTTAGGTCCTATCTGTGTGCCACCTTGCAATCCAGGAGTTATGTAGGGATTTATAGCTAGTTTGGTGATTTTGTCAACAATATCTGAGTGGAGTGCCATATCAAACACATTAGCCAGGTCTAGGTAGGTGGTATGCACTGTTTTCCCCTCATCCATTGCCTTGGTGACCCTCTCAAAGAAGTATACCAGGTTAAGTAGTCATGACCTTTCTTTGACAAAACCAAACTGGAATGGGTCCAGTGCCTGTAGGCTGCCGATATAATTGTTAATCATTTCTATGATAATTTGTTTCATGACTTTGCATATTAGACCAGTCAGACTAATGGGCCTGTAATTTCCAGGGTCAGTTGATGGCCAACCTTGTGAAGAAGGATATCTATTGCAGTCCTCCATTCACAGGGTATGTAACTTGCTTTGAGGCTGTAGTTGAAAAGTGACTCAAGTGGTCCTTATAGGTCACGTTTCAAGCTATTTAGGTGGCAACCTGGGATAATGCCTGGGGCTCATTGAGGCTGTGTTTCTGGCATTAGCAATGACCACCATGACCTGCTACCGGCTAATAGTGTGTGTGTGTGTGTGTGTGTGTGTGTGTGTGTGTGTGTGTGTGTGTGTGTGTGTGTGTAGGGTTATTCTAGTAGGGATTTCACAGGGGGTGGTAGGGGTGACGTTAGACTTGAACTCATCAGCCTGCTGATTCACTGTCACTCTGTTCAGTGAAGGTGGTACCACTTACCAGCAGTTCAACACAATGTTAGGTGTGTTACATTTAAGATTTTGGACAAAATTGTAGAAGGCCTTCTGGTTATCTTTAGTCTGAGAAACTATCTTGATCTCAAAATTGGCCTTGTTGACTTTAAGCAGTCCTGTTAGTTTCCTGTGTAATTTAATTTTTAATTTAATTTGTGATCTCTTGGCATTATGAGAGTTGTACTTTCTGATTTTGGCCATGGCTTTTTTCGTTTTGTTATATACCCTATTAAGATTAGGATTCCATCAGTGTGGTTTGTTTTGGGTTTACTTCTGGAAGGTACAGCAGCATTGTTGTAGCCATTCACATGGTAGTACAGGGTTTCTGTGAATAGTTTATTAATTTAAATTTATTGGCCATCCTACTGCATTCCACAGTACCAGAATACAAAAGTGACCACCCCCCTCAATCTATCTTGTTGTTTTAAAAATAGTGACTCTCCACTAAAACTTAACTTTTTAGACAGGTAAAACTTAAGTTATCTACTTTCACATCTAACTTATCTAGTGCACACTACAGTGTTTAGGATAAACCATTTTTTTTCATCTTACCTTTAAGCATCCCTGTGACTAGCACTTGCTCTAATACCTGCTGGAAGGCACTAGGAAGCTTTAAACTGATACAAGCATTCAGCTCTCCTTGTTAATAAGGAGAAATTAATTGTAGGCACTAAACAGCCTATAATTGCAAAGTACCTTCCTAAGGCAAGGGAAAGCAGCTCCTGTACTTTACAAAAATGCACCAAACCAGGCATGTCCAAGGGTCAGCTTCCGGTGATTTCTCCTGTCCACCTTGTGAATCTGGGCATACTGGGGCAATGCAGCAATTGCCTCCTGTACACACAACCCTCTCCTCCTACTACCCAACACTACAACCTGTGAGAGATGCACTTACATAGCCAAACTGGAAGCAAAGCTCTCTCCACCCAAGATTGTGCTAGACAGTCAAGAGGAGAAGGTTAGCACCCGCACTACACCTCAAGCAACACATAGCCCTTCTAAACCCACACTACCAACATCCACAAATAGCAACATTAAATCCACATATGCGAAGGCCCTTAACTGTAACTGGCCCAAGCAACAAGGACCTCCGAAGCTGAAACACAAACAAACACCAGTCACAACCAAAGTGTCACATAGCTCACGACACCAGTGTGCTATCCAGCAACAGCCCCTAAGGCAAGACAACATACCTAACACTTTAGTCATAGGTGACTCTATAATCAGGCAAACTAATGTCCCACTCACCAAGCTGAACAAGGAGAAAATTACAGTCAGCTGCCTGTCGGGTGCCAGGATCCACCACATAACACATGCGCTCAAGTCACTCCACAACAAGTACAAATATGACTCTGTCATTGTCCATGATGGAGTGAATGGCTTGAGACATACCTCCCTGGACTACATGAAAAGAGATATGGAGGAGCTCTCGGATCATGTGGCCCAGGCAGGTATGAACCTAGCCCTGAGTAGCATCCTGCGTTCGCCCAGAATGATACCACAATATAAGGATAAAATGATTGACTTCAACAATTGGCTAAGCTTCTGGTGTAATTCAAAGGGGATCCAGTATCTGTCTGCCTGGGATGACATGATCGACAGACCACGATGCTTTGCCAGGGATGGTATGTACCTGTCACCCCTGGGATTCAAGTTACTGGCTAAGGCTCTTGACACACCTATAGTGCCTTTTTTAGGCAAAGTTCAAAGGACAAAACCACCACCATAACAGGTGCAAACATGCAAATTCTGAAGGTAATGCTACTCAATGCTAGAAATCTAAACCTCAAAATGCACTCTCTCAAGGCACCCCTAAAAATGGAGAACATCGATATCTGTGCAGTAACTGAGACCTGGTTCAAGGCTCCAGAGAGCACCCCCGCAATACCAGGCTACAACTCTTACCACACATTTCGGTCACCAAACCAGGACCGAAACACTAAAGGTGGAGGAGTGTCCATATTCACCAAGGATACTCACACCACCAGGCTAGTTGCCCAACACAGTGCATCTGAAATTCTCCAGGTGCAACTAACACTAGATAAGACTGCAATCCAAACTGTAGCTTGCTACAGATTCCCCACCATGCCTCAAGATTCTCACTACACCTTTCTAAACATACTGGAAAATATTAAGATGCAACCAAACACCCTAATATTGGGTGATTTCAACTACCCTGTTATTAACTGGGAAAACTAATTGTATACCAGTACCTTTGACCAACGGTTCTTGGAATTCATAAATTCCAATGCCCTGGATCAAATAATCCATAGTCCCACCAGGGGCTCCAATATCCTAGACTTGGTCATTACCAGCATGGGAAATCAATGCTCCACACCTATGGTCACCCCCTCGTTGGTCAGGTATGACCATAAACTCATCACCCTTAACATCCACATCCCACCCCTACCCGCCAGTATGGAAACCTCCATAAAAAACTTCTCCAAAGCCAACTTCATGATACTGAAGTCAGAAGTGACAAACTTCATGACACCCATGCAGATGGGAACTGAAGGTTCGACTTCTGAATCTTACACTAAGGCACTGTATGAGCACACCCACGCATGCATGAATTGTGCCATCCCAAAAAGAACCAAGATGCTCTCCTCCAAAAAACGAAGCCAATCTGGTGATCCCCTGCCATAAATAAACTTTACAACAAAAGGAAGAAACTGTTGCAGAAAGGAGGAAAATCCCAGGATGCAAAAAACTCCCTTATCAGGCTAAGTAAGAGGCTGAGATCCCTCATAAAATCCTCCAAAGCTAGTTATGAAAATAAAATTGCCAAAGATTCCAAAGACAACCACAAGGCATTCTATAACTATGTCAAGAATCTAAATGACAATGCTCAGATCTGCTCTGAGCTACAACAGAATGGCATTAAATATACTGATCCCAAGGATATTGCCAATATCCTGGCAGATCAATTCATTGCCAACTTCACCCCCTCTCTACCCCCTAAACGGCCCATCTCAATACTGGAAGATTACCAAATTCTAGTAATAACGGCCACACAGGTAAAAAATGCACTCTCCAAAGCTAAGAATACAGCATCCATGGGACCAGATGACATTCCAGGCTGTGTACTACATGAACTACAAAATGAACTGGCACCTCACCTAAGTGTCATGTTTAATCAGAGCCTCACCTCAGGCTTCATGCCCACTGAGTGGTGCACAGCTACAGTTATCCCACTCCACAAGGGGGGGATCCACCTTGGATCCTAGGAACTAACACCCCATCAGTCTGATGAGCCTGATCTGCAAAGCCATGGAATGTATTATCATGGAACTTATAAACAAAGACATTGGCAACCTTCAAACACTGGACCCCACCCAGTTTGGGTTTGTGAAGGGCCGATCTTGTCTCCTGAACCTGATTGACTTCTTTGAATCATTCTCCAGAGCTGTGGACAATGGTATGGCGGTCCACACAGCCTATCTGGACCTCTCCAAGGCCTTTGACATCATCCCCCACTCTGGAATCATAGATAGACTTACTAAGCTGGGCATTAATCCCTACGTCACTTGATGGGTTGCCAGCTGGCTTACTAACAGAACCCACACTGTAAAAGTAGCCGACTCCAAATCCATCTCCAGACAAGTGACAAGTGAAGTACCTCAGGGTTCAGTCCTGGGACCGCTCTTGTTTAGCATGTACTTCTCTGAAGTACAGGCCAACACTAAGAGACTCTAGCTAACAAAGTTTGTAGATGACTGCAAACTGGGAGCCATTATTGAATCCCCAAATGATGTGGGTACTCTACAAAAGGGCCTTACAGAAACAGATGCTTGATGCCAGAGCCATGGGCTCAAGCGCAATACCAAGAAATGTATAGTTATCCCCTTTGGGAAAAAACATGTACCCGTGAATTACCACATAGGTGGCAGTACACTAAACACTGAAAGTGTGATAAGAGATTTAGGGACACAGGTGGACAGTGGTCTCACCTTCGATAACCACATCGCCACAAAAGTCAGGAAATCCTTCTATGTGGCACACCTTATCATCCAGAAAAAAGGAGGTCATTGTCCTGTTGTACTCATCCCTCATTAGACCCATTATAGAATACAATGCCCCGTTTGGTATGCATCTGTCAAGACATCTGCAACAAATGGAAAGACCACAGAAATACCTCACTAAAAGAATCACAGGCCTAAAGCAGATGCCCTACATTGACCACCTTAAAAAACTCCAGCTATACTCTGTCACACATCGTCTATTCAGAGACAATCTCTGCTTAACATACAAGGCCATGTCAAACCCCATTCTATACTTAAAGAAATCCCAATACCTCAGAGCCACGCACTCCAGGGATCTAAACCTTGTCATCACAATAAACAAAACATGCTGGAGGGATCGATTCCTGACTCAGAGACTCCCCAGACTCTGGAATAGACTGCCCATACATGTCAAGCATAGCGCCTCTTTGGCCCTCTTCAAAAGGAACCTTGACAATTTTATGGGAGAAAGGAAATTCACCCCAGGGATCATGTCAGTTGCCCTGCTAGACAGGGGTCCAGGGATGTAAATATTGTGGGAATAAATATCCAGGGAATTGTTATGGCTAGGCTTGTATAGGTCCTAGGTCTGATAGCCTAGTACCAACCTATGAACCTATGAACAGTTCTGCATAGGTTGCTGTGAACTCAGGACTCGAATGGGCATTACATTTTGGCAAACTGATGCTTAATAGAATACAGTTTGCTTTAGAATATTTCTGAACTGTTACAGGTTTGTCTGGGATTTCCACATCAATTTTTACAGAAGAGCAGCTGGCTCAACCAATGCTTCTGCCAGTGCCAGCACCCTATCCCTCTCAGCTGAATAGTAAATAAATAAATAAACAAATAAATAATAATAATAATAATAATAATAATAATAATAATAATAATAATAATAATATGGACTGTTACAAAACTTGTAAGATGTTTCCTGCAATCTTGCAGACATTACCCATTCCATGTCACCCTACAGGCACCTCTTCAGTTAAGGAGAAAAAAAAAAGTCTGTTCCTTTAACTGGCACACTAACCAGGTGGCCACATACAAGACATGCCCCCTCCCTATGCATCAGCCATTCAAGTCCTATTTCTGTGCCCTGGTCCCAACCATTCTTTCTTAGATTACAATAATAATAATAATAATAATAATAATAATAATAATAATAATAATCTCTTAAACTACAACAAATTGTTTACCTCAAATGTAGCAAGGAGCTTCTCCAGTTTATATCCTGCATGGAGTGCTCTACAGCACTCAAGTTTTAGTTAATAAAGAAAAAGATTATTTTTTACATTGAAACTCTTCCAAATTACTTGCTACAATGTAACAAATAGTTGTGACATTTAGACCACACTCAGAGTACTTGTACTCAGGTTTGACCACAAATGCAACACCTGCTTTTAAAAGCCAGGATTGCAATGAGAGTGATCAGGATGAAGGATGGCAGATCAGATTGTGCCCTCTAAAGCTTTGTGCCCAGGGCAGTTGCCCCTTTCACCCTCCCAAGCTGTTACTAGATTTTTATTTCAAAGGAGCTTTGTGATCTGACTTCACCAGTGACAGTGTGATATGGAAGCATACATCTCAACTGTCCAGATTTTTGCATAATGTCCAGATAATTGCCTTATATTTTTGGTCTGCTTTCATAAAATTGTGTTTTTCTGACAAATCATTAAGAATTGAAGTCAGAAAATAATGGCAGGCATTTGACTTTCAGACTTCATACCCTTCAGAAAACTCATGCTAATGCAAAACCTGTTATTCTACCAACTTTCTAAGTTTATAAGAGTTTTATTTAAACATTGTCCCTAATTTTGAGTCTTTGTTCTCATATTATTTATGGCTTTGTTGAGATTTCTTTCTCTAAGAAGTTGAGAGATATGCATGGGGGTGGGGGTAGTACAGCTCTCTTCCAAATTATTAAGTACTAGCACCAGTATGTTTGAACCTCTGGTAGAAGTTTCCACTATCTGTCAAGGATATCTGTGTTAATAAAATCCAGGAAACATAGTGCCTGCAAGCTGAAGGCAGTGTATACTTCTCAGTCTATAGAGGGATAGCTGAAGTATCCAATGCATACAGTATGTTTTTTTAGTGAGTGCCTCCAGTAGGTCTAGCTATGAGTTATGGGATTCTTGGAGCATAGATAATGTCCTATAGTTTTCTAGGATACAGTAAGAGACTTTATCTACAGTGATATTCACATGTATAAACTCCGGGGCCTGATCCTGTTTAAACAACTTAGAGGTATACTTGTTGCTAACGTAGATCAAGATTTCTCCATCTTAAGTCGCTGTCTGTGCAGCCAATAATGTAAATGTGTGGAAGGCACTGAAGCCTTGCACTTTCTGTAGCTATAAACCATGTCTCGGTAATGGCACAGATGTCTATATTCTCCAGAGTGATTGGAGCTTGTAAGATGTGGAATATCAGTATGACTCCTAGCATTGAGCAGTAACACCTTTAGGTCCCTTTGGACTTTATTTTCCATATCAGTAGTTTTGTTAATTTGGAATTGCCTAAAAAAGGCTCGTAAGGGGACGACAAAGTTTTAACCAATATCTGGTTGTCCATGGGGTGGGGGGGGGCAGGTGCAAACTATCATCAGCAAAGCAATCTGATCTATTAACAATGTCCTCCCATTATGACAAATATTGAATTCCCCTGGAATGACACCAGAAACTAAATCAATTGTTGAAGATAATCATTTTTTGTTCATTCTGTGGACTTATCCTTGGAAGAGGTAGAATGCTTCTCATTTCAAGGCACAAACCTGTCTGAAACACAGACTTAGAGAGATCCATAATGTCTCTTTTCATATAATCCAGTGAGATACGTCTCAGGTCATTTACATCCACAAGGACTATGACAGAATCATACTGGAATCTCTGGTGCACTAACTTGAGTTTGTGCATGATATTGAGGAGCCTAGCTTCAGATAGGCAACTAACCGTTATCTGTTTTTTTCCAGCCTGGTGAGAGGGGCATCTGTATGTCATACAATGGAGTTCCCTATGACAAGAAGCCTGGGTAATGCGTAGTTTGCTTTATGGACTTTGCTCTCAGGGGCCTATTGGGTCTAGGTATATTTATGGTGTTTGGTGTTTTGTTTTTGGTCTGTACTTTACAGATTGCTGAGGATTGCCATTGCTGTTTGTAGTCTTAGGAGGTCTTTGAGGTTTGGGAAGATTGCTTTTTAGTTCTTTAGCATAAGATGGTCCATGTGCGTGGTGGATGTAGTTTGTATGTGTTCTCAACAACCTTGTTTGCAAGCAAGAATTTTCATAATCCAGAAGTAGCTGCACTCCTGCCAGGTCATCAAAGTGGCAAAGGCTTGTAAACCAGCCACATTGATGATACTTAATATAAACTAATATGAAAGTTTGAACAATATATACATCAGACATAGACAATGACATCCCTCATAATCCCCCAGCCCAATTAAACAACTTCCTTAAACCTAAATCTCTACATTAACAAAAAACAAATTAAAATACTAATACTACTATTGCTATTGCTACTACTACTAATAATGCAACAATAATAATCTGAATCTCAGTCCACATTTCTCATCTATTACAATGCATAAGAATAAATGCACTGCAAACACAAAATCCATCACTCTATCACAGAAATAACACTCTCCACCTAAATCAACCTAAATCAATCACTTAGAAATAAAACTCATTCTTATCAGAATGAAAAAAAATAAAATAAAGGAATAAAAAGTAAAGTAAAAGCCAAGCACAAGTAGCTTATGAGTAAAGAACAGTACTGGTAAAATGGACTTGATTCTAATTTTCTAGACTAACTAAATATATGAATTATAAAGCTCACAATCTTTTCTTTTTCCAATGTACTTTTTATTGCTTTTGTTTTTCAAACAAAAAATATTCAGACATTTCAGCATGAAAAACAACAAAGAAAAAAAATAACAATTATTTACAATGATCACATAAAAACTTACTGAAAACTATAAGCTAAAATAGTTTCACCATTCCTAAGGATTACAGGGGAAAGAAAACAATATACAAAGTTAACTTTTGGTTCTGTCACCAATGATACCATACCCCTGTTTCAGAATAAAAGTAAAGTTATTCTTCGCATTTAAAAAAAGTGAATAATAAAAAGCTTGTTTTATAACATCATTTGTATATCAATTAGTTTACATAGATAGGATAACCTTACTTAAAAAAAAGGTTTGTGAAACTCTAAACTGTGTACATGTTAACACTATTTACAGTGTTGGATGCCATCCATTTTATGTTAATCTTAAAGCATGTTTATGTTTGAGTGGCATGCATTTTGTGCTTAGTATCATAAAGGTTTTTTTTTCAAGTGCCACCTGATTTGCATTTAAGTTTATGGATTTTGTTTACTTGTTAGAATTGTGTCTAGAATAAAGTTCCAGTATGTTTGAAAATATGCTCTTTTTGTGCTTTTTGTAGCTAATTTGAGGGAGGTGATACACTTAACTGCCATGTCTTTAAAGTTGTTCCATGAGATATTATTGTTATTTACCCAATTTTTAGCTATATAAAATTTAAGTAGGGCACATAATGTAACTAAGATATTTTTGCTCATTCCCTTGATTGAACTAGGGATTATTTGCAGAATCATTGTTTCCCAGGAAAATGTGTTTTTTTTTTGTATCCAATTGTTTCAAGTTGTGCTCTTAGGGAACACCAGAGCTTGAAAATATTCTTACATCTCCAGACGATATGAAGAATATCCACATCCTCTCTGGAGCAAAAGAGGCGCAATTGTTTTTTGTAACCAAATTTTTTAAGGACAGCAGGGGTATAGTATGCGTTGTTGTTAATCATCATTTGTGTGTAGATTAGGTTTTTGAAAGGTGTTAGTTTTAAGGTATTGTTAATAGCTTCTTGTTTTTGTTCTGTTGTGATAGTTTTATTAATGTTTTCCCAGTACCTTGAGTAAAGTAATGCAGATTGGTGTTTTATCTCATTTATTGATTTGTAGGACTTTGAAATCATTTTCTCCTTAGCAGTTAATGCTTTGATTATGTTTTGGGTAGTTATAAAGCTCACAATCTTAATGCCACTCCTACTACACTAATGAAATAAATCATTGAATGAATGGTCTGATATTATAAAAAGCTACTAAAATTTGTCAGATCTACTCATAACAAAGGCATAGCTAAGTCTTCTTGCAGCATGGTCATTTCCTTCTACTTTGGGAATACAGTTTATATTTTGGTCTTCAGGTCTTCAACCCATATTTGGAAACCAGAATTAAAAAAAAAGACCATTTGAAACTCCAACTTCAGCAAGCTTCTACCTGTAACTGTAGCAAAGTGCTTGCTATTATTTACTAAAGTGCTGAACTCTGCATATGACATATTGGCTTGTATTAGAAAAGCAATGATATTACCAGTGGCTTCTTATATGAATGTCAATGCTTCTCTAACTCTCTGTTGGCAACTGCTGATTGTGGAGCTTAGTAGCTTCTGTGTGAGGTAGGCCCCCACTTTGCCTGCCATAGTTATGACTGTGTTTCAGAAAGTACTCAGTTTATAAAAAAATGTGCACTGTGTTTCAGAAAGTACTCAGTTTATAAAAAAATATGCAAAGTACCTAAATTCCTTTTCAGTAGAAAGCAAAGCAGTTACCACTTTTCTTTGAAATAAAGGAAACACAATTCCAATTTAAGAAAACAAAAACAGATTCATGGAGTATATCATGGTTCTGTTTGTGTGATAGTTGAAACATCTTCTATTATTTGACTGTGGAACTTGTTTCATTAGTCATAGCTTCACTACTCATCACAACACTTGTTTCTTAAACATATTGTAGAAGACATTTCATGTACCATACACTGGAGCCTTAATTATTCCATATGATAAAGACCTGTACTGCAAGTGGACAGACTACTCCATTAGCAGTGAAAATAGCCTGTGGGTCACATTTGTCCTGTAAACTTTAAGCCTTCTGCACTGGAGACTGCATTATTTGCTTTATGTTATTCACTTACTATCCTATCCTACACAACATTATTTTTGTTGGTGTGAGGATTGTGCTTTTATTTTCTCCAGGAGATTGTCTTGTACATTTGGGATATCTTTTACTGTTCTCAATCAGGTAATTTACTTAGGTTTAGTTCTTTTTTCTCTGTAAATTGTAATACATTTGTGTCACAGATCTGATTCCCGTCTTCTACCGTTTATTTTTTTATTTTTTGTATCATCATCTTATGCTGACTTTGTAACATATTTGCATTGGAGGTATGTTTTTTGGTGATTTTTGTTTTTGAGGATTTGTATATTTCATGTTTTTTCTTTCCCTGATAACAACTATTAAAACAGTATGTTTGGTTTTGAAGTCTGTGAGGGAGTAGGGATCCATTATTGAGTATATGGTCTAGCTGGCCTGCATTAGCTTTATCCCATGTATGGAACAGATTTGTTGCACAGGTAGCTACATAGCAAACTGATTTCCCTTGCCATTTTATAATTATGATAATTAGTGTGTGCCTGTAAGCATGGGGGTGGGATCTTGATCCTTCCATACCGAGGGTGCAGAGGGCTTGTCCCCTGCAAAATATGCTTATAATCTGAGTTTTTGCCAGTTTATGTTTTGGGCATTTTTTAACTTCCTTGTATTTGTCAGTCAAGGTTTATTAGTGGAGCCATATATATTTATATTACATACAAGTACATATGCACATCCACCCTCACCCCCACCCCAAACACTTGTGTCTGTGAGGGTGTATGTCCATTTGCAAGTATTTTGTATGAATGTACCTGCCTGTGTGTGTGAGAGAGCATGTATGTGTATGCATGTGTGTGTGTGTGTGTGTGTGTGTGTTTGTGTGTTTATTTTTGCATACAACACAAATAGTTATTCCCAGAACAAAACAATATAATGTGAGAATGAAAGAAAAGACTAAAAACTTTAGATTAATTAAATATATCTTTTGACTGAAAGTATTGCTTATTGATACCTAAAACTACTTGAAGTTGTTTTGTAAAATTGAATGGTATAAGTACCTTCTTATTTATACATTCTGGTGAGGAAGTGATAAAGTTATGTGCCTTGAATAAACATGGGATCTACCAAACATTGCTTTAAGACAAGTGCTTGTGTAAAATTTTTAAACTATTAATTCATCAAGGAGACAGACCTGCACCTGATAAATTAGTTTGTCTCTGACCTGGAAATATACTAAACACTGCTTTATGCCAGATGTTAGAAATGTGATGATAATCCTCATGGGGTGTTAACTCATTTCTACCTCCATTGTTCTGATGAAATGTTCATAAGATGCCCGAAGCATTTCAGTTGCTGAATTATGCTTCAGTGATACACATGATATACCTCAGAGTAGTTTCTGAAAAGCACATTTTGTTAAATTCAGATGCTCAAATGCAGTTGCAGACCATGGTATCTGTAGCATGTGCATTAAACCAAATGTAACATATCTGTGCTTAATTTTTCACTCAACATAGCTGATACATTTCATAACTTAACACCTGTGGGGATGTGTTAAACTTCTTGGTAAAAAGTGGTTACTTCTAGCTTTATGGCTTCAAATTTGCATACAATACATACAAACCAGCTGATTTACAGTGGCACCAGAATGATAGTAAAATACAGATTTCCCTCCTCTTACATGATGAAACTAATGTCTTGTGAAGGGCTTCTGAAGGTTGAGATCTTAATTGTGTTTTAGTTGAGGGATCATTTACTGACATTTTTTCTCTGTAGTTTTCTTGTTCACTTAACAACTCTTGAATAATAACTTTTGATTTATAACTACTTGGTGATGGATTTGTCTGTTTGCATTAAACAGGACTCACTTTTATTTGTAACTGCCTTTCACTGAAGCCCAAGTACTTATACATACTTCAGTAGTCATCGTAACAGTGGTGTGCCCAGCAGAGAGAAAATTTAAGATGGTGTGAATAAAAGAATGTGAAGCACAGGAATAGAGTTCGTTTCCCACTGCTTATTCAGTGAGGTATGCTGCTCGCCATGTATAAGTGCAGAACTGAATATAGACCTTTCAGATTCTGGTTCTGTTTGGGTCTGAGCATAACTGCTTTGGAAGCTCATGCTATTTTGGTCCTAGATTATAGTAAAACCATGAGTTAAGTGCCTGTGTTTTTATCAATAATTATTTTTGAGTAGGTACTAGTAAGGAATGGCAACCCACACTGGTTATAAAGCTTTTTAAGTTGCATATAATTCTACCATATGGTCAGTTATAGCATCTTTATGGTCACTGTAATCTTAAAACTACAACCTGTATCCAGGTGGACTTTATTATTATTTTTAATCTAGATCTTTAACTCTGCATAATTTGCACATAGCATGCTTTTGTATGACAGTGACAGGTAAAATCTATAGTACTGATATTCAAACATATATGTTTATGACTGTCTTTGGTCTGTCACAAAGATGCAAAAGTTATGACTACAACATTTGCTGAAAAATTAAATTTAGTTTTACCCAATTATTGCCATTGAGGTACTTTGCAAACTTTTATCACAGAATAAAATATTTACAAGCCTTATTTGTATAATAAAAATAAACAGCAGAATTCTCACAGGCTTTTTCTTGTGGTCAAACACTAACTCTGTAAGCTTGTTTGAACAAGATACTTTATTTTAGCATATCTGCGATTACAGCATATTAATTCTAGCAGCTTTTAAATGAAGGATTACATCAAAAAATAGCACAAGAAATAAAGATATAAAACATTCAAAATGCCCTTAAGAAATCAGAGTACATATAAAGTGGCACCCATGTTTCAAGGTAAATTGCTAATGGATCTAAATAAATGCAAAGTATTTGGAAAATACACCTTTGTTCTTTCTAAAGGCTAGCAGTATTTTGCAGCATGGTAAAAGTTGTTGATAATATCATCATCTACTCTTGCTGACATAAGAAACCCTTTTCTTAAAAAGATTTTACAACAGTTAAAAACATTGCACCAAGAGAATAACATCTATAGCTTGGATCTCAGTCATTGTATGATCCACACATCATAGCTTTTCATCCCCAGATCAATATCTACAAATAATAAATGAGATCCCAATGGGCTGTACTAAGCATACTTTAGCAGAGGGCAACTTTTCAGCAGATCATTTGACTCAATAATGCAGGTGACTTCCACTCTATGGAAACACTATAATAGAAAGTTTCTATCTAGCAAATCAGCGCTGGATTTACTCTAAGGATTATAGAACAGCATTAGTTGTTGCCAGACCATGAGATCAGACTGAAAAAGTGGGCAGAATAAAAAATGATTTAAGCATAAAGGCAGCCTATGCCCTATACAGTAAACACATCCACGTCTACAACTAATCTATCAACTTGTGAAAACAAAAGCAAAATCGAACCTTATATTAATACACCCTACCTTCAGGTAAACAAATTCTTTATTTTTTAAAGTTTAGATACAGCTACAAGTATAAACAAATCCCTGAGTACAGCATACAGAGTACTAAATACATTTAATGATATGTTATCCAGTTCAGACTGTGCTGTGTTAAAACCTTAAAATGAAGGTCATCCTTGTGATCCGTACTCTGCAAGATTCAGGATCATAAAATCCATATGGAATGCTATTTTTACAAGTAGTTAATCTGTCAACAACAAATAGCCACTGACATGCACTTTATCTACATTTTCTTGGTAATCTAAACATGTATCACATTGTAATGATGAAAAATAAACTTTTAAGGTGATAGTAATCATGTGCTAAAATAGGTCTCATATATCCACATCACACACACACACACACACACACACACACACACACACACACACACACACACACACACACACACACACACACATTCATGCACATACATGTGGCACTTACACACAGCAATTAAACCAATCACACACATACACACATATTCATGCACATGCATGTGGCACTTACACACAGCAATTAAACCAATAAACAATCAAATATATAAACAGAATAGGAATACAAACATTCAAAACTAACTGAGACAGGAAACGATGGAAATGAAAAGGCTGTCTGGAGGACAGATATTCTATATATAGATTATACAAACCTATTGAGAGGAAGTAAAATGCAGATACTATATACAGCTTGAGAACAATAATAGTAATACATATTATTAACAAAAACATAAATGTTTTCAGCATATATGAACATAAGACACAATAATTAAAATACTTAAATGAGTACTGCAATTATTCTTCCTGGTCACTTTCAGTTTCTGCAACTAATCTATTTGTTAACAATTTTTAATTGTAGAAAATAATGTATTCTGAGCTGACCAAAGTCTTTTGTATTTATATTTTACTAGTTATCAGGACACATAAGGAATTAGCAGCTGTGGAAGTGAAAGTATTCTGTTCACTGTGAGAGGCTCTCACTAATTATGGACATTTAATATGTCGTTATACTAAAGAAAATGATATTTCCAGAAATAAGGTGCAACACTAGTTTCTTTTCATTAAGAGTAAAATTATATCATTGCATTTTTCAAATGGCAGTCATTAAAACTTGTCAGGCCAGTAAAGAGGTTAACAAGTTTTTTTTAAAAACAATTCAATAAAATAGCAATACTTATTAAAAAGTCTGGTTTGCAGAATTTGCTTCTAATGCATTGTTTGCTATTAGTATAATTTTCTGATTTGTGTGTGGAGGCCCAGGGTGTGTGTGTGTGTGTGTGTGTGTGTGTGTGTGTGTGTGTGTGTGTGTGTGTGTGCGTGAGAGAGACAGACATCCATTACTAAAGATAATTTAAAAAGTCATATTCCACTGTGCAGTTACCTTATTTTTTACAACTCTGCAATCATGGCAGCGCTGTTATCTACTTTTTCAGTAATTAGCCATGTTAAACTTTAAATAAAACAATTCTTCAATATTTAGTGTAAAGCAATATTCAGTTAACATCTTAAAAAGTATTGCTTGCTTCTGATATGTATAATGGTGCAGTACCACTCTAATGCCACTCTAATACTATGAGAACCTGAAAACATCTACAGGCACAGTGTTAAATATTTGGCATAAATCAGCATTGTAACATATTTATGTATTTTCTGTGAGCAAAAGTAAATAGAAATCAGAATTTATCACACTGACCTGGCAACCTTTACGACTGTTTCACAATTACCCACAGCTTGCCACCTTTCCGTCTGCCAAAACGATATGCTCACAATGTCTTCCACAGGCATTTGTCAGAATCTGCTGTAGAGTAATATCCATGTTAAGTGAATAAATACCTTGAAGCATCAATCAGAACATGTAAAATATGTTTCACCACAATCCAAATGTACTTCCTGCATATTGCACTTGTATGAGGTATGGCTTATGACTTAACAAAATGGCAGCTTTCTGTGAATGTGGAGCACTGAACGCTTTATATATCTATTTTCCAAGCTTGTATTTATGAGTCTAGGTCATAAAATAATATTTCCTCATCAAGTGCTTGTTAGCTTGTCCAGTCTATGGCAATCACTTCTGTCCCAGGGGTTGAAAGACACAAGATGCCGGCACAAAAAGGAAGCAAAGGCTAAAGAAAGATCAATAGCACACTGTGAAAGTAGAAGTGCAGGCTGTTTACTTTTCATTGATCTGATGATGCAGGAGAAACACCTCAGAATGGCATTAAATTGAGAGAATATGTCTTCTGTGTTTTTCCTTCCCTTGAGGTCAAGAAAAATTCACTAGCAAATTAGACCAAGCAGTAACATATTTCAAAGAACTGTAAAACTATTTTTCTACTTTAAAGACATAGCTAAACAAATATCTGATACCAAGTGTAACTATGTTATTATCTGCTATGCTTAGGTACTCTAAATTACACCATTTGATCTCTCATGCTGACTATATTAAATACTGTAATCTGTATAGATCCTATGCAAAAGTCAAGTTCTGTGCTGAAATGTTTTCTGGTCCTGTATGTATTGTTCATTGCACTGCAAATGGCAAACATAGTTAAATGGGGTTTCCTGCCTCAGCAAACTCAAATAAAACTACTAATGTGTATACTTGCCATCAAAAAGTACACAATGATTCTATAAAATAAAGGTAAGACATTTCTAAGTCAATTTACCAGGTCTATTTAATTTACATATTGCTTTATGGTAAAATTAGAATCTGCTTCTGACTTTTTTTTAAGACACTTGTTTCACATCCACTGTAATAACATTATCAGCATTATACAGGCTGCAAAACCCAGTTTTATGAAACTATCCAGTTTGCAGAACCGTTCCTCATACTTACTAGATATAGAAGCTATTGGATTTTCCTTATTCCTTTGGTTATAAATCACATACATGTAATGCAAAAGGAAGAAGGACAACATCTGAACTGCAGCCCGTGGAAACTAGTAAATAATGAAATTTCTCCATATGAGCATAAGTACTAGAAATTCACTGCTTATTCATAAACGCTAAATGCCCTTTTCTGATAAGTTGTCAATGACTAGTTAAACTATGGTCCTATGTTTTTCATTTAAAACATAGTAGTTATATTGTTTAATCATATCTGGTTTTGTTTTCTTCACTATATACCTGTAGCTACCTACCAGGAAAAATAAACTGTACTTAAAATTGAACATATTTATTCTGACAGGGCTTATTCTGCTGTAAACCTACTTGTGCCATCAGCTGCCACGTGATATTTTTATTTTTTTTTTGTTGCTTGCAAATTGTTGCAAAGAAAGACAACTTATGCATGATATGTGATTAATTTGACCCTGAAAGAAAGTGTTCACTTCCTTTGACAAAATGTCTGACACAATTCAGACAGCTGCCCCTTTAAAGAAACAATTCAGTCTCTACAAGATGGCTTCTGAAGCAGGATTGAGCTATTGAGTAGTGAATTTATTGACATATTATAGGTTCTGGCTGTTTTAATTTTAATGACAGGAACCACAAATGTACGGGCTTTTCTTAGTAATTTGTACCACCAGCACAAGTTGTATGCCTGTTCCTCATCTAGAGAAAGGGCAAGGGTTTGAAAAAATAATGCACAAGATTATATACTATAAATGAATGCAAAAAAAAAAAAAAATCAGACGAGTTATCCAGGAAAAAAAATGGGATGACAGAGCAAAAGCAACACAACATTCTCTGTCAAAAGCTGTTTGTCCGAGGCGCTAGAGGAGTGTACTTGCTTTTTATTTAACAGTTTGGATCAACTGGCATTGTTTTTTACATTTTTTCTTTCAAGTTGTCGGTTATTATACAACAATGTGACTGTCTAGCCATACTTGTACAGAGGTTAGGAGCTATCCAAATGAGATGGTTCTATCATGGATGGGCCCACAGTACTCTATGCAAGTAATTTCACTAGTGAAATACAAATAAAAGAACCTGTACTAGCGCAGAACTGTAGCATAAAGATTCTGAGAGAAATTACCCAGGACTACATGATGAGTGTCATCAGCAGCACATGCGTTACTAGTCTGTGCTATCCTATTTTACTGACATATAGAGCTGCAATACCAATGTATAGGCATCCACAATGTTATAAGGGAATGATTTATACTGTTATTCTGTGATTTACTAAAGGGCAACACTGGACTCACTCTTAAAGAATCAAAACACACTATATATTAGTTCTTAGAAATGGTGCACACTAGGTTAAATCTGTAAACCCTGCACTGTATGCAACCGTTCTTTTTAACACATGTATTCAAGAATAAGAAATGGAATTCAGAAAACTAGTGAGCTGTGCTGGGCTCATTAACCATTGCTGCACAATGCCAGTCAGTTACATTTCAGTTATCATTCAAACAATTGTTACTCTCTTCAGCGCCAGCTCTACATAACAAAATATACCCTCATTTGGTGGTGGAAAGTCCAGGACTCTGGCAGCCTAGATGATCTCTTGACCCTCTTCTATCTCCTCTGTACCTTTCTCAGTCTGGGCACTCTGTTCCTGTTTCTTCCAGTCTGATCCTAACTCCCAAAGTCTAAACCTGCCATCCCTGCTTAACTCATCCAAAATCCTGACAAATACTAATCAGTTGATACATGTTGCCCTGCCTCTACTTCTTTTTCAAGAAGTAAAGTGTTACCTGCCAATGGCTGGGACTCACTGTGAGTGTTGCACTGGCTCCTTCTACTCTTCTCTGTGTCTACTTTTTCTCTTTTTTGCTGTTTCTTTACTAGGCTGCACATCACATGATTTGCACTTTCTTCATCCTCTCCACTTGACTAACACAGTAGGTTTGCCAACCAATTGAGACTGTTCGGTTCAATAACTCCATGAATAAGGCATCTCACATGAATAAGGCTTCAGCATGTGTCATGATCTCACATGAATAAGACTGGAGGATGAGTCATGATCTCACATGAATAAGGCTGCAGCATGTGTCATGATCTCACATGAATAAGGCTGCAGCATGTGTCATGATCTCACATGAATAAGGCTACAGCATGTGTCATGATCTCACTTGAATAAAGCTACAGCATGTGTTATGATCTCACATGAATAAAGCTTCAGCATGTGTCATGATCTCACATGAATAAGACTGGAGGATGAGTCATGATCTCACATGAATAAGGCTGCAGCATGTGTCATGATCTCACATGAATAAGGCTACAGCATGTGTCATTATCTCACATGGGTACGGCTTCAGCATGTGTTATGATCTCACATGAGTACGGCTTCAGCATGTGTCATGGTCTCACATGAATAAGGCTGCAGCATGTGTCATGATCTCACATGAATAAGGCTACAGCATGTGTCAATGTGTCATGATCTCACATGAATAAGGCTACAGCATGTGTCATGATCTCAAATGAATAAGGCTACAGCATGTGTCATGATCTCACATGAGTACGGCTTCAGCATGTGTCATGATCTTACATGAATAAGGCTACAGCATGTGTCATTATCTCACATGGGTACGGACTCAACATGTGTCATGATCTCATGAGTACAGTTTCAGCATGTGTCATGGTCTCACATGAATAAGGCTGCAGGATGTGTCATGATCTCACATGAATAAGGCTACAGCATGTGTCATGATCTCACATGAATAAGGCTGCAGCATGTGTCATGATCTCACATGAATAAGGCTACAGCATGTGTCATGGTCTCACATGAATAATGCTGCAGGATGTGTCATGATCACACATGAATAAGGCTTCAGCATGTGTCATGATCTCACATGAATAAGGCTATAGCATGTCTCATGATCTCACATGAATAAGGCTGCAGCATGTGTCATGATCTCACATGAATAAGGCTGCAGGATGTGTGATGATCTTATATGAATAAGGCTACAGCATGTGCCATGATCTCACATTAATAAGTCTGCAGCATTTGTCATGATCTCACATGAATAAGGCTGCAGCATGTGTCATGATCTCACATGAATAAGGCTTCAGCATGTGTCATGATCTCACATGAATAATGCTGCAGGATGTGTCATGATCACACATGAATAAGGCTTCAGCATGTGTCATGATCTCACATGAATAAGGCTATAGCATGTCTCATGATCTCACGTGAATAAGGCTGCAGCATGTGTCATGATCTCACATGAATAAGGCTGCAGCATGTGTCATGATCTTACATGAATAAGGCTACAGCATGTGTCATGATCTCACATGAGTACAGCTTCAGCATGCACCATGATCTTATTCCAGTGCTCCTTCAGTTCTTGCACTTCTGCCATTCTGCTAGAAAAAAAAGAATGATTAGGAATTCCAACAACTATAACCACTAAAGACCTATCGACCCAACCCTTCTCCTATGACCCCTCCCCACAACAGCTCCCACATTTCTACTAATCTGGGGTCAAAGAAGAGAAAGGTATCCCCAAAAGCCCACTCTAACCTCCCAGGCCAACTTCCCAGGTTAAAGCCCATGGCTCATGTGCTTCCGCTTTTTTTTTTTTTTTTTTTTTAACATAGCCTGGGAAATATTAGAGTCAGAGCCTACCTCTCATACCACCAAATACACAATTAACAGACAGTGGACAAACTCCACATTACGAACAGCCTTGATAAGGCTCCTCGCCTAATCCAATAATTGGTAGCCATTAGGATGGCATGCCTTATTTCAAACCATTAACTGCTGACGATGCATATCAACTTGCAGGCAAATGGGCAATCCCGCAAATAAATTATGGGACAGTTGAAGGTCATGCCACCTACACCCTTATTCCACTCACAAAGTGGTGTTTGTGTGTGTGTGTGTGTGTGTGTGTGTGTGTGTGTATATATATATATATATATATATATATATATATATATATATATATATGTATATATATATATATATATATATATGGGTCAACACTGAATCAATGAAATTACATTTCTTTGAAATGTAATTTCGTGACCCCGTTTTTCCGAAAGTGCATTTATCCAAAAATTCACTTTCCCAAAAAAACTGGATCAATATATATATATATATATATATATATATATATATATATATATATATATATATATATATATGTATATATATATATATATATATATATATATATATGTATATATATTAGTGGGTCTATGTTTAACCGTTGTATGAAACTTTCATCGAGCGGCTAAACATCGAACCCTATTCATTGAACGTTCATTTCAGCGAACGTGTGAGATGGGAAAAGTAACTACTTAGCTGACACTTCCCTGTCATACACTTGTAGTATTTCCAACCCACCCAGGTGGAGGCCCTCCCACAACCCCCAACATGGAGGGCTTTGTCTCCCACACCACCCCTAACTATATATCCCAACTCCGAGATCGCACTACAGTGGGGAAAAGCATTTTGAAATACTGCAGTGTGTGAGATGGGGATGCATTGTCCAGCTAGTTACTTTCCTATCTCACACATTTGCTGAAATGAACATTCAGTGAATGAATGCTCAATGAATAGGGTTCGATGTTTAGCCATTCGATGAAAGTTTCATTTGAAGGTTAGACTTAGACCCATTATTAATATATTTTACTCGTCCACCACTATCATCAGAAAGGACTCATACTTACCCTACTGCTTACTGACAAGGGTTATCTGCTCAGTACAAATTCCTGGCCACTTGGGAATAGATAAATGTTACAGTGCTCTAAACATCCATTCAGAAGAGGCCATTAAACTCTAACGCATGCCAATACATAAACATTTTGCTTACTTCTCCTAGACTACTTCACTTCTTATCAATCTACCTTTTTACCTTACACTTCTTATTTCCTCCCTTCTACAGTCACACTTTCCTCAACTGTCACATACTAGCATAATATATCACAGCCAGGTAGCCATATATGAACAAGTACATCTGCTGGGCAAACACTATTAGCAAGTATTCCAGTTGTGACTCGCAGACTCACTGTTTTTATTTCTTTTTTATGCTTTCATGAACCATAAAACATTTATGCTTCATTTCTTTAATTTGCAGCTCAATTTTTCAAAACACTACAACCACTCATCTCTCAGAAATGTCAAGAAAGTCTTCATGAAAATTGAAAATTATTGATAATCTGTTTTGCGCTGCACCTCATGGTTAATGAACTTGGAGAAAAACCTGAATAAGTACATACCATGTTTTTCTTGCAACAGGTGAGGAAGCAATCGAGACATCTTAAGACTTACTTAACAGAGAAAGACAGAGACAAAACTGCAATTTTATAAAAGGAAATCCCAGCATACTATGAGATGAACAAGCTATCACACTCAAGACATTTGTTTATAAAAAGAATTCAAGGATGATCATGAAAAAAATAGATGCATAGCCCAGGTTTATGAAATGATAAATTAAGGGTGAGAATACTGACAGAAACAACTTTAATAGTGGAGAAAGCCATTGATATATGTTGAGTAACTGAACTCTCTAGTATATAAATTAAAATGATGGCACAGCATAAGGTTTTTGAAAGAAAATAAGGGAAATCAAAGCCAAATCCATTAAAATAATAAATCAGAAAAATAAGCTAGTGCCTGGTAACAAGGAAATGGGCAGACATCACACTGAGTGCAAATGTTATGAATACTAGCTCAGACTGTTGTACTGCAAACCATTTATATGAAGTCTGTAAGCTTTGTGTGAGTAATAATCATTTTGTTAGAGTCTGTAATAATGTAAACAAGTATTAGAGCAATGCATTAATGTTTAAGTGTTAAAAGAACAGTCTAAAGTAGAAATGTCTGTTGGTATTGTTGAAACTTATTTAGCAAATATGGTGCAGATGACACATAGTATTGTTGCATGTATTCTTTTGTCATAAGTACTGTTTTTATTCATAGGTTCATATGTGTTTACTAGGCTAACAACCACAAGGGATATTTTAAGCCTAGCCATGCATCCTGGATTTCTGACAAGTTCTGACAGCCTTGATAAGTGTAAGCATGTGCCTGGAGATGAACCATTTACAGGTTACCTGTTTGCATTAGAGACATAGGTGCCAAACCAGGCATGAATTTCTGGTTTCCCCATCCAATTGTCCAAGTTGCACTTAAATTGGGTTAGGGAAGAACTCTGCTTCACATGGATGGGGAGCCTGTTCCATAGATGGGGTAGTCTCTGGGATACATACATATATCTCCAGCAGGTCCTATTTATATCACAGGCAACATTTAAATTTTTAGAACAGGTAATTCTGTTACTGTTTGTTTTGTGGCTATGCAGGAGGTCCATCAGAGTACATTCTAACAATGTCCTGTATGTCAGGCATAGATCTCCCCTCAAAAGCCTGTAGGAGACAGAATACAGGGATAGGGCCTTGAGGTGGTCAGCATAGGACACATTACTCATGCCCTGTATTCTTTTAGTGAGCAACTTCTGTGGACATTCCAGTTGTTGGTTATACCTGGTTAGGTACACATTCAGTCCAAATTGTGAATGAAGGGGGAAAAAGTGACTCATGGTCAGAATACCTGAGCATTAATAATATTACAGTTGCATTTCAATTTCATACTTTTGAAACAGTCCAACATTCTTGTAGACCAGGGTGCTCATAAGCATAATGTGCATTGTACCCTGGCATTCATTACAATACTGCACAGACATGAATCGCAGAATTAGAAGGTGATATACAGGGGATTGTCTTGGTTTGTGATTGGCATCATTAATTATAATCAAGCACCTTTTTCCCCATTTTTCTACAGGGTGTCATGTCAACTGCCATCACCTCTGTCAGTTCAGTGCTATTCTCCCACCATTCTCCGACCTTCTCCTGCATGAGTGCCTGTAACCATACATCTGTTTTCTTTGACGTTCCTTAAATCCGAGCTATTTTAACTTCTTCTCTGATACCATTCTTCTTCTTTTTCTTCTTCTTTTTCTGTCCCACAGTGATCAGCTTAACATCTACCTCAGGCACTTCATCATCTCCAGCTTAAACAAAGAAAAAAAAATATGTGTGTTCATATATTACTGTCAACACCTTTTTTGTAAACAAAAGCAAACCAGTTTTGCCACATTTTTTTCCCAGTATACATTCCTACCAATTTTTCAACATTGTATCATTTGTATCATTCTCTACACATTACTGGCCAGGGATTCTTAGAAAAACTACATTATCTCACTTTATACATATCAGAGGTTTACATATAATATGCATCAAGATCAGAAAAGAACAATATGTGTCTACAGTGTCTACAGTCCTAATCTTAAAGCAGCATCCACACAGCCTTAATTAATATGGGATAAAACCCTTTCCCTTTCCATTCATACTCGTCAACCCCCTGAAGGGTCCATTTTATACTCTTAGTAACTACTTAAATAAAATGGGTTTGCCATGTTATAGGTGGCATTTTCCAGACTTTAAATATGTAACTTAATATTAAGACAGACAAACTATCCTGATGCATAAATAAATATCTATATATATATATATATCTATATACATATATATATATATATATATATATATATATATATATGTGTGTGTGTGTGTGTGTGTATATATATATATATATATATATATATATATATATATATATATATATATATATATATATATATATATATATATATATATATATATATATATATATATATGGGTCTACTTGAAAACACCGACATGCCAAAACACCAACGACGAGAACACCGAGAACAGAAGATTGACAACTGAGATGACCGATAGTTTAAAAGCACAAAACTTCACATGCCCGACAAACCACAGTCCCGAGAATCAAAAAAACAAAACAAATACCTTTTCCAAAAACACACACACAACACAAGCACACCAAAAACCTTACAAACCTACACTAAACCTTACATACACAACTATCTATGCACTAACCTTAACCCAAACCCAAACCCTAAGGTCTGTCACTATCACACACTCACCTAACCCGTGCCCTAACCCTAACTCACTTAACCCACCCCTAACCCTAAAGTCTGTCACTATCGCACACTTACCTTACCTGCACCCTAACCCTAACTCACTTAACCAGTCCCTAACCCTAAAGACTGTCACTATCACACACTTACCTTAACATGTCAGTGTCCTCAGCATCGGGCTTTTAAACTGTCGGTCATCTCAGTTGTCGATCTGCCAGTCTCGGTGTTCTCGTCGTCAGTGTTTTGGCATGTGGGTGTTTTCAAGTAGACCCATATATATATATATATATATATATATATATATATATATATATATATATATATATATATATATAGATGTGTGTGTGTGTGCATATGGGTCTACTACGTTAGACCAACAGTCCACAACACCAACACCCACAACACCGACACCACAAGAATGAAACCACAAAAACACGAAAGTTCACATGCCCGACAAACCACAATACCGACAGTTAACAAAACAAAATGTTCGCTGTTCCACACAACACACACAACACAAGCACACCAACAACCTAAAAACCTACACTACACCTTACACACAACTATCTATGCACTAACCCTAACCCAAACCCTAACCCTATGGTCCGTCACTATCGCACACTTACCTTATCTGCACCCTAACCCTAACTAAATTAATCTGCCTCTAACCCTCAAGTCCCTCACTATCGCACACTTACCTTACACACACCCTAACCTTAAATCTCTCACTATCGCACACTTACCTAGTCGCACTCACATGTTTCCCATGTCGGTCTTTTCGCTGTCGGGATTCCGAGTTGTCAGTTAACTGCTCTGTCGGTCTTCTGGCATCAGTGATGTCAGTGTCGATCATCCGGACTTTCGTTCTAACGTAGGGAACCCATATATATATATATATATATATATATATATATATATATATATATATACATATATATATATATATATATATATATATATATATATATATATATGTATCCCTATTGATCACAAATTCCAGATGGGGAAACACCCAACATCCAATAGCTAATTAGCTCCCTATCTGGTTGACTAGTGAACAGCTTCAATAGCTACAGTCTACATTTGCCTAATGCATAGACAGTTCCAAATAATATGTTTATAGTCTGCATTTCTGGCATGGTAGCACCAATAATCTGAGAGAGTGGACCATCCTTTTTAAAAATAAAATTAATGTGGACTGGTGCCGTGTATGGTTTAACTTAAATAGTACAATGTGCCATTGCTGAGTTATTCTTGGCAGGGTGAAAAGTTACCTCCTTATATAAAACCTTCCATTTTATTGTGGTATGAAGCATTTCATTCCCATTTTCTGGTACCTTATCCATCCATTTGTTATGTATATTACCATGTTATTGGTAGAATTAACTTACCTTTAATCCCGCATTGTAATTGTTTATAAAATAAACCAACTATTGAGACTGTGAAAAATGTAATCTTTTCCTGAAATCTAAATGTCCCCAAGGTGTATCTGTCCTGTAAATATTGTCACCATCTAATTCCATACTTTACACACCTGATTTCAGTACATTATAGTCAACTATCATAATATTGTTCACATCCTACACATTCATCAAAAAACACCTTCCCCTCCATGGTCGAGGCATTCCAAAATATATGGCACCTTGCAATCTAGACATTTGCTACCCCCCCCCAATATCCATCTTGAACAGGCTCTGTCCATCTCATCTTCATTCTAGTAACATACCTTGGTTTCTACCCACTGGATCACAGAGTTTGGTACATGTGATCCTGGATTACTTTCCCAGACTTCTCTTAGAATGCTGTCCAGCTGCACTCATAGCAGGCTGGGCATTTTGGTGCCACTTCATGGTATTATTGGAAATCCAGAAGATATGATCTTCCACTTTTCAAGGGTAGAAATAGTTTCCTTCTCTGCACTATTCGGTGGGCTCCATCTCATATAAAATCAGATGCTAACTTTTGAAAATAATTAAATATTTCAGTTTATGGAAATGTGGGAGATACCGTGACAGAAAAATAACTTTGGGATGCATTGCATTTTTATCATTTGCACCATTTTGAAAACCAGACATTTTTTTCTTTTTCACAGCTGTATATTACCTCTTGGATTCTCA
Organism: Protopterus annectens; assembly: GCF_019279795.1. Classification (NCBI taxonomy): domain Eukaryota; kingdom Metazoa; phylum Chordata; order Ceratodontiformes; family Protopteridae; genus Protopterus; species Protopterus annectens. The sequence goes on from NC_056730.1 coordinate 762,332,599, forward strand.
TATATTGACTTAGCATTAGTTTTTATGAACATAGCAGGATCAACATTCATAATTATCCCTAGGTATCTACAACTTAGCACTGTCCTATCCCTAACACACTAGTAATATCATGTGGAAATGTCTTGAATGCACTGAATGATGCTGGCCCAGAAGCCAATGAAAATATATAGCCTCTAATTATCCAACAGAAGGTGGAGCTTTCTTAATCCAAGAAAACCCTGTAAGGAATATATGTTTGAGACCCCAACCTCTGACTGCTAGGAGGTCCTAGAATGAAACTGGATCAAATGAGGCACTAGGTTTCAGAGCTGATTGAAAAGGACTACAACTGCAAAACAGAGTAAAGAAACTACAACAATTACAGCAGCATACAACAAAGCCAGTGGTGGTGACTGACTCCTATCCTTTAAGATAAATGATCTTAGTAGGAAGGTATTTTCTGAAAGTGATGTGTAGAGCTATGTAGACACAGTAAACATCATAGCATGCTAATTACTACATAAGCAGCTGCATTGATTGCTAATCAACAAATTTAAGATGGTGAAGCTATTCAGTAAGCTTTAAAGAAATCTTGTACATTTAGTGTAACCTTCTGCCTTGTACTCCAAAACCTCTCTGAATACAGCCATAGAAACTACACTTGAGGGAAAGAATGTTAGGGGCTGCTGCCACTCTTCTCCATGCATATGAGCAACAGGCTCATCATAGGATCATAGGATATTACTAGGCTATTGACCCAGAGGTCATTTTAATCCTAGCCATTTCATCCCAATATAATACCATAGAAATGCTAGTCAATAACCCAAGATTACATTTAGTAATGACTGCCCATGTCCAGGAGGATTGTAGGTGCTATCCCTTGTAAGAATTTATGGTGCCCCATCCACTTGTTCAGGTTCCTTTTGAGCAGTGTCATAAAGGTTCTCTATTTCACAAGAGTTGGTTGCCTATTCCAAAGATGTGTCGGTCACTAGGAGATAAATCTGTCCCCCCAGCATGTCCCATTTAAGTCACAGGCCATATTTAGGTCCCTTGAACAGACAGCCCTAGTCCCATTTGATTTGCAGATATGCAGTAAGTTCATTAGGTTAGGGTTTGAGATGGCTCTGTAAGCCAGGCATAAGTCTCCTCTAGAAGTCTATATGATGTGGAGTATAGTGACAAGGACTTTAGTCAGTCTGTGTAAGGCATGTGCAGGAGTCTCTTGATCATCTTTGTTAGAAACCTCTGAGGTCTCTCCAATTGTTGCAGATGGCTTGTACGATACATGCTGAACAGGGTGTTACACTCAATTATGGGCAGGATCAGTGCCAAATGCAGAAGGTTATAACCTCTTTTGCTCTCAAGATGGTGTCTTTACTAATCATGTGTGCTATGAAGAAAGCCTTCCGTACTAAAGTAGACACATGGCAGTCAAAGTTAAGGTCACAGTCAACCTGTAATCCCTGGTCCCTTACCACTTTGTGGGTACTTAGGGTATTTTTCATTTGATAGTGTGAATGGTCATTGTTTGTGCTGAAGGAAATGATGATGAATTGCTTTGCATTCAGTTTGAGACTGTGACTAAGATACCAGTTGTTGGTCTGCATAAGACCCTCCTGGACTATACTGGCATCATTTGGGGACTCAGTAATTACACCCAGTTTGCAGTCATTGGCAAACTTGGTCAGCCACAACCCTTTAGTTTGATCTGAACATCTGAGAAGTATATACCAAACAGTAGGGGACCCAGCACTGACCCTTGTGGCACCCCACTGGTAACAGGTCTGCTGGTTCATGTGGAGTCATCCACCTTGATATTTTGTGTCCAATTTGTTAGCCAGTTAGCAACCCATCTTACAACGAAGGGGTTTACATTCAGTTTGCTAAGTTTATCGGCAATGTCTGTGTGTGGAATTGTGCCGAAAGCCTTTGCCAAGTCAAGGTATGCTGTGTGCACAGATTTAACTTAATCAATTGTCCTGATCACATTTTCAAAGGCATCCACTAGATTTAACAGGCAGGTTCTGCCCTTGACAAAGCCAAATTGGGTACAATTCAAGGTTTTCATGTTGCCTATGTCTTTATTTATGAGGCCCATAATGATACGTTCCATGGCCTTACAGATGAGGCTGCTCAGGCTTATGGGTCTTTTGCTAGGCCACCTTTATGGAGGTGAACAACTGTTGCTGTTCTCCATTCCGCAGGAACAAATCCTGTGGTTAGGCTATGATTGATAATAGTACTTAATGGTGATGCTAGTTCAAGTTTTAGCCTGTTTAAAAGACAGCATGGGATGCTATTTGGTCCCATGGCTGTGTTTCTTGCATTGGGCAAGGCTTTGATGATCTGCTCTTCAGATATGTAGAGTGGGGGGGTGGTTGGGGGAAGGTTTGTGATAAATTTAGTGGGGATAAGGTAGTGAAATTTTTACCAAATCTATCCGTTAGCAGGTTTGCTATAGCTGAGGGGTCAGTGTGTGTGATACAGTTGGTCATTTGTCTGCACATGCTTGGGTCCTACCTTTTTGGTTATGTACATAGTTGTAAAAGGCCTTGGCTGTGCTTGATCATTTTTTTTCAAAGAAGCCCTTAGAGGATTTGACAAGATGCCATATTTGTCTGTTTTGGCTGAGGAGGGTACTTTTCCATTGCTAGGACCTTGCCTTTGTTTTCTTGGACAGAAACTTTTTGCATTTATTGTAAAGTTTGTTGATGCTAGATGTTCACCATGGCAGCTTGTTTTTACTTGAGGCTCTGGCTTTTATTCTTTCTGGTACAGCTGAGTCTATATACTTATGCAGATGATTGTGCAGGGCTTTATTGTAAGCTTCATTGTAGTTACCACTTCCAGCTGAAGGTGGGACCTGGAATGTATACCTTCAGCTAGGAGGGTATAGTTTAGCTTGGTGAAGTTTTTTACTCTGATTTCCAACTTTTTGAGTTCTGTTGTTAGTGTCAGCTCGAAGGTGACTAATATGAGGCCAGATTTAACTAATGGGAGTCCGACAGTTGTGCCAGTGCTTCTGTTTGACATGTTAGTGAGGATCAGATCTAGTATGTTTGTTCCTCTTGTCAGGATATGAACAATTTGTTCTAGGGCATTTGAGTTAACAAAGTCAAGGAACTTTTGCACTAGTGAGTTAGGGCTAGCGTAGGTATCTCAGGTGATGGTGAGATAATTGAAATCTCCCATAATCAGAATGTTTGGTAATATTTATTGTCAACAGTTTGGTGAAGTAGGCTTCCTGCGCATCATGAGCCATGGAGGGGGATCTATAACTGGCTATGACTTGAATGGGGGTATTACCCACTGTAACCTGAACTGGGAGTAACTCCATAGAGTTGCCCAGTCTAACTAGATTGGAGGTGAATTTATCTCTAATATAGATAGAAACACTGTCTCCTTTGGTTCTCACACATTCGTTTTGGGGCCTGAAGGTGTGGAAGGCACTGTAGCCTTGCAAGGCTGGGGTACTTTCTGAGGCTTTGAACCTGGTTTCTGTTACTGCACAGGCATCTACATCTTCCAGTGATAGAAGTGCTTCCAAGGTGTGCAGTTTTTGGTTTAAGCTCCTAGCGTTTTGCAGCTTGACCCATATTTTGTTGTGAATGGGAAATTTCCCTTATTTTGTTATGATTGGCAAAGTCTATGCTGCTGTTGCTGATGATGATAGACCTCAGGCAATGAGGAGAAGGGTATTTAGACCCTATTTAACCTTTCTTGGTTGGCATGAGGTGTAAATACTAGAGTGCTACAGGGTGGATAAAGACGCACTCCAGGAGCTCTGCAACCTCTGTCCTCCTTACTTGAGAGCAAGGGCAAACTGCAGGGAAACAATACTTGTGGAGATCAAGGTATAAGTAGCACTTAGAATATTAGCTACAGGAACCTTTCCATGCCCCACAGGAGACATGCTGGGGATTCACAGATTTCAGGATTGAGGATCTTACATCAGATTTGAATGTTATGCTACAACATAGTAGTGACTATATATTTTTCCCCCTTACCATTGAGGAAAGAGCTAGAACTATGCAGGAGTTCTAACCCACAGCACACTTTTCTGGAGTCTTGGGTGCGATAAACTGCACACACAATTAGATCAAAGAACCACACAGGAAACAGGGAATGGTCTTTATCAACAAAAAGGTGTTCCGCTCCATTATCTGCAAGGTCATGTGTAATGCTGGAGGAATAATCTTAATATGAGTGCTGACAACCCCGGCAGTAACCACGACTCCCATATCTGGCACACATCACAGCTTCACCAAAGGTTTTTCAGTAATGATATCCCACAAGGCCATTTACAGCAGGACGTAGGGTATGCACTTGAACAATGGCTGATGATGCCCATCAGATATGCTCAGACAGAAGAATGCTATAATGAGGCACACATGAGTGTGTGTTTGGGCTGTTGAAGTCACATTTTTGGTGCCTAAAAAATGAAGTGGGGCTCTGCAGTACAATCCCAGCATTTGTGCTAAAAGTGTCACAGTCTATGCTATGCTACACAATGTCCTCCTGTGAAAATAGCTGCATCAGGAACACCAAGGGCTAGGACCAAATATTTCACTAACACTGGCAAGGTCACCACATCTACATGTAGGTGAGTAGTCAGAGGGGGAACCCTCAGCTGCTGTAGGTGTAGGTAGATGTAGGCATGCACCGCATACCCTTGCCCTGGCCAAAAGGCAACCGATAACACACATGCTGACCACCTAAGGGATGTACCTGTCATCCTATGCACAGACATATAGTAAACTGATTCCAGGCAATGCTCACAACCTTTACTTCTTTATATAGTTGCTGTGTACTGCTAGCATCAAATAGAGTTAGCCCTGAATGATAAGAGTTGTAACTGTAATAGAAAAAATAAATGTGCAGGAACATGGATGAATGGCAGATACCTGCCTAACTGGTACTTGTAAATGTAGCTAAGTAGAATGAGTGTAAGTTGTCCAACAATGCCATCAATATCTGACATGACTGACATCTGTAATATATACTTATGCAGTTTACCAAATAACCTGACCCATACAACTGAAATATTCAGTACAGAAAAGCATTCCAAAAACTGCACTTAACCCTACACTCCCACAAGAGGAGCAATAAGTACGATTGGCATCAGTCTCCTCCCCTTCCATTTCCCTAGCTATGCGGTTGCCTTTCAGTGTAGATTCAGCCCTCTGAACACTCTAAAGATGCAAATGAGGTGCAAACTCATTAGACCTGCTGAATACCAAACTTTTGACTTTGTGTAGCAGATTTAAACATAGTGTGGCCTTTACACCATTCTTAGGTCCTAACGGCTTGCAACTGTGAATAATTACTCTGACTGAAGCAAAACACAGTAATGCACAGACATCCTACACTGAAATGGGTGTGTCAATGAGGTTACACTTACAAAGTGTTGAACTAACTGCAGTGAGCTTTTAAACAAAACCAAACACCACACGTATATTTCCTTGCATAATAGCAATGTTTCTTGCCTTTGCTAAAAACTGTTGTTGACTGTCCTGTATTTGTATCACAACTTGAAAGAAAAATTACAGAATATGCACTAGAGATTGCATGTCTAATAGTGAAGCAGAGATAAGGGAATGATTTCCAGAATACAAAGATAAGGCAGAGCTGCAGTTTTGCAAGCATACTGAAAAATAATCTGTGCTCACTTATTCCAATAAATATGTTATATACACATTTCCAATCAACTGAGAATCTTCAGCTGTATGAATTGTTTATTACTGGGTATAAAATGTTAACTGCTTGACTATGCATTATTTCATTGCTATCCTAAAGCTGTGTCTATGGCAATGATAGACAATCCACTACAACTGAGTTGTGTTAATGCAGTAGTCTGATAGTTCATATCCAGAGATGTATAGTTGTTTAACCTTTGTTTCCTTGTTTTTCCTTTTTCCATAGTGCAAACATGGTTAGATGCTTAAAACTAGAAATGTAATTTCATTCACCTTGCAAAGTACAAACAAGTTTGGCAGCATTGAATGATGGTCAGCAACATGGGTGATAATGACTGCAGAAATTACACCTGTTGCCTGAGTGTCTCTGTGGCACAAGCTATACATATGTTGAGATAAAAAAGAGAACATACATAAAATTGAGTTGGAGTCCCACAGTAGTTATTTTTATTGTGGAAAGGTCATAATGAGTATTTATAAAAGTAATATATGCTCACTATTGCCTTTTACACGTGCGGATTACCCGTGTGCAAACACGGTTCGCTACTTAAGGAAAAACAGTCTTGCTTTCCTTTGTACAGATAAGCTCGGTGGCTCAGAGTGGCTGTCAGCACTCTGCACAGTACTAAATGTGAAAAATAAACCTCTTGTTTCCAGCTTTCCCTGGGGTACCAGGTCTAAGTACAGTAAGCTCATGCTTAGAATGCAGGTGATCCATTGTTCAATCCTGCACCCTCTCGTTTTTATAAAGGATGTCTCTCTAATTTTTCACAGACTTTGATTATAAAAGTAATACTACATAGCAAGAGGTATGTATAGCAGGTTGATTAACAGAAATGTATCATTACTGCTTGCATTCATTTACTTTTGTAGGTGTCATATGTCTCATGTAATTGTTTCAGCATGATAATTATAATTATGTAATAAAAAATGAGGCTGCACATCTCTGATGGACACAACGGTTCACTGAAAATCATCTACACCCCTCCCATAACCCAGGCATAACTGTAAAACAGAATGTATTGTGAGGTATGTATCATAGCACCAAACTCTTTTACTAAAGTCATGCAATTCTATCCATTTCCAATAGATTGTCAGACATTAGTCCTGCATCACACCTGAGAATGCATAATCCAGGACCATGTAATGTTACACACATACTGCCTAATTGAAGTATAACACCAGTCACAGTTTAAGCTGTATATCTGTCAAGACAATGGTGGGTAAACATGTTTTTTTGTGACAATGTGGAATAATCACTTATGTGTTAATGTATGCATTCTCGTTTACAGAGATTTGAAACCCACATTGTACAAATTACTTTTAACACTGTGTACATCCACATAACATATGTGCCAAGTTATTCCATTGATCTCTCCAAAGTCATGATTTAAAAGTCATGTGATTTAGCATTTCAGTGTTGGCCATTGGACAAAGTGTATCCAGGTATAGTAGCACACATGCCATAAATCAATGTCAGATGTCACATCATCATTGCTGTCACATAAACCCCCCTTCCTCTTTGCTTGGGAATGTTTCTTTTTGCTTACCATCATGCAAACATGGCTGGCATGATTGCATGTGTTTGCACACTGGTCATAAAATACAATATCGCAAACTGATGAGAAGCCATTGCAACTGTTGTTGGATGACCTTTGCAGACATGGCAGGAGATGGGAAGGATAGTTCCAAATTAAGTGTACAGAGGTGGGGTGTGGAGAAGTCAAAAAATATTTGTTGCACTTCTTGTGAAGTTGTACAGCTGTAGGCTACTGCAGGAGGATGCTACCAGGTCTGAGTACAAGGCTGAGGCCTGACACAGCCTAGCAAATGATAGCACTAGTGCAACTAGCATATCATGCATTGGGCAACAGTGTAGGCACCACTACAGTGACCTAAACAGGTCCAAGTGGACAAAACTCAACCAGTGGCTGGATGAGTTTAGAAGTGCTGACACCCCCCAGTTGTGTAAGTATACAGATCAAGCAATGTTAAATGTTATGGAATGGTGTAGATAGCCAAGACTGGTATGCATAATGCTTTCATGTGTCGTCTTTCATTTTCTATATTACGGCTGCAAAAGAAATCTTGGCAAATAGGGATGCACATGATGAAAGGCTGGAGCAACTCAAGGAGGCAAGGAGTATGTCTGCAGCACAACTGACCCTGATTGTAATAAATATATTATTATTCCACAGATCAGTATCAAGTCCAACGCACATATCTTAACTGTAATAGCAAGCATGCATGCTTTCTTCTGTAGCTCTCGGTAATTGTATTAGACAAATGTAATAGTGTATTCAGATTATGTGGGTTTATTTCCCACAAGTAACATATAGATTCACATACAACAAGTATAATTTTTACATTTGAAATGCAGCAATACTGGCTTTAATCCCACATTGTGAAGTTAATGGGTTGTATCTTTAAAAGCATATATGGAATTTGTGCATATTTCAAGGATTTCTTGTAAAAATACACAATCATTTTTGGAATTGTGAAAGCTCTATAGCTACTATAATATGAAAAGTAGGAATCTGACATTTCATGGTTCTAATATTCTATTTTCTCTTTTGTCTCACACCACCCCTTATCTCTCTTTATTTTTTATTTTATTTTTTTGTGTGTGGGTTACTTGGAATCTAACTATAGTGATATCATACCTTTATGCCAACAAACCAAATGCTTTTCATCAAAGGGAGGTTGGCCAACCACTGTGACTCAGCCTGCCAACCTTCCACCAGCTGCTGTACCAACATCCAGCACCTCTGGGACACAACCTGTCAGTACTGTCGCTACAGCCCCTGCACTACCTGGACAATCCACATCAGGTAGCATTGCCCTGGATGCTGGTACAGTGGTACCCACCAGGAGTATTGGTGGAAATGGTGATTATATCACCTTCCAGGAGCAGCCAGAGATGATGCATGGTGTAATAGAAACTGGCCTTGGTGCCCGCATCAGCCACCTGGAGAGGTAGCTCATTAAATAGAAAAGAGACTCCCACATTAAGCAGTCTCACAGGGAACTGAGGAAGGGAACAGTGATGACAGTTCCGAGGGTTATGACTCTATTCTTGCTGCTCCCATGGGCATGTACCACTGATGTCTCCTACCTATCTCTAATCATGGTGTCCCCAACTTTTGTGTCCATCACCATCCCAGGGTCTGTCTTATTTGCCTTGTTTGTCTGCACCTACTTCCTTTCCTACACTACCTATCTGACACTCACATTCTTATGTCCCTTCCCCAGCATTACTCTTTTTTTTGAAATTTAAACAAACAAACAAAAAAAAAATGGGCACCCATCCCACAAAAAAAAAAAAAATGAAATTGTCCCATATATAGCTCTCTACTTCACATATCTGTCTTCTCAACACACTGGATTTGGTCCAGCTGAAAATACAAAATCACTGCATTGTTGTCAGCCATCTCTGTTGTGGTGGCAGTCTAGAATCATCAAATCTTCTCTACATATGCACATTACTGTGTTGACAAAGTGGGTATCTATGATTCTTCCCTAAATCCCTCCTGTAAATTCCTTTATTGCTTCCCGTTTGGTCCTTCCCCTGCTTGCCCCCGATTTCACCACTTTTCTATGTACCCCATTTTCACACTTTTAATCTGGTCAAAAAATTGAATCACATACCACAGACAAGGCCAGAAATGACCCATAAAAAGCCTTATTTTTTTTTGTTCTCTTCATTTGCATGGAGTTTGGCATCATGCATCAATGCTGAATGGCACTGAATGGCTCTTCATGTCCTATAAAAACAAAAAGGAAAGCTTTAGAATGAAAAACCCAAGACAAACTGCTAAGAAACTAGTTTTTATTAGTACTATAAGCGCTTTCATTTTAAACCATTAAAACGTCTTCAGATACAAGTCACTGAAATAAAACCCATACTTTTATAGCAGCATGTCATATGATACAAAATTCAAAAATATCATGTGATCCAAAATTAAAAAAATACATCATTTTTATAGTTAAGAAAAAGTTTTTAGTGGTTAGATATGCTGTATATATTATATAGCATTATATAGTATGGATGTCTTGTTTGAAAAAGAAAGAATTGATGCTTGTTTTCTTTCTTAGTATTTTTAAAAATGGCTGTACTATTATGGAGCTATAACTAAAAATGATGTACTTTTTTGAATTCTGAATCACATGACATTTTTTGAATTTTGGATCATATGACACTGCTATAAAAGTATGACTTACATTTCATTGACTTGCATCTGAGAAAGTCTTTATGGTTTAAAACGAAAGTGCTTATACTACTAATAAAAACTTGTTTCTTAGCAGTTTTTCATGGATTTTTCATTCTAACGCTTGCCTTTTTGTTTTTATTGGGATTGTGTTTTTGTGACCATCTTCATGTCCTGTATCAAACCTTGTGTGTTTTTGCCATCAGCTACACTAGTTTAGTTATCTTCACCCCATGGTATTTATGCTATAGAACACTGAGTTAAAGCAGAGTAAGGCAGACTACTTTGAAACAGTTAGTGTGACAGTTCTGTAAACTGCTGGATGTGATAAAATATAACTTCTGATGTGGCGTGTTGACACAAATCACTTGGGTGAGTTCTTTTTTTTTGTTGCCCATACTATCAAGAGTTCGATTCCAGATGCATCTCACATAATTTGTTACTGTGATGTTATATCTCTATATGTTTAATCACCCACATCTAAACATTTGCCACAATTATGAATTCTCATGGAGATATATTGGATACTGGCCAAAAAATATTTGCATTGATATCCATCCTCACAACTATGATATATTTTTTTCAACCTTGTTCTTGCCATAAGCCTGTTGTGCTTCTACTATCATTACCACTATGTCAGTCATTTCATGCTGCAGAACATGGCATCTTAATAATTAGAACAGACCAAAAACATGTCCATGAATGTTTCACTAAACCAAACATTGTTATGTGTATGTCCATCTCTCCTTGTATGCACCCCTTCACTCCCACCTCTCTTGCAGTTGTGTATCTGTTAGGCTGATGGATGTGCAGGTGGTCTCATGTATCTGCATACTGACATTACTCTGCTGATGGATAGTACAAACATGTTACATTGATTCAATAGGTTATCAGTGCTCCTGTAGTATGCAATGTTTTAAAACCTGCTGTAGGGTTCCCTTTATGTCATGTTCAGGTAATAATGGATGAAATGTACATGTAACATGATGTGGAAACTGTCCTTACTGTGAAGTAGCATATGGTATGTACTTTTCAGGATATCCAGCCTTACACAAATAGTTATGATCTGCTCTGTAATAATAATAATTTCAAAAGATATATCACCCCTTGTCATTTGTAGCAAACTGTACACACAACTAACTTGTGATTTGCAGTGAGGTCTGCAAAACGAGTACTAGTTGTACAAGTCCTGATCACGTTTACTTAGCTAATAACATCCTTGCACCATCTGTATAAATATAGATAAATAATAAATAAATCATCTGAATTTGAACCCTGGCTCACCTGTGCTCGGAGCAGGAGCTCATTGCTCCTATACCCTGTGCCACAGAGAAAGCTAGGCAACAGGTGCATTTTCCACACTCAGTACTGTCAAGAGTGCTGGCAGCTGGGCATTGGCCACTGATCCTGTTTGCTTGAAGGAAGGCAAACCAAATTATGGTTAAGGAGAGACCCACATTTGCTTAGCACTTAACATTACACATACTGGAATGTACAGTCAATGGTTATTTATTCAACTTTGGCCCCGACATTTCAAAGATAAACTGTAGCAAACACCATGTAGGCTCTTCATGAAATCTACACTGAGTTTATTGAGTTACCAGGTAAGTCTTTTGGGTTTCTGATACCATGACAGAAATGGACTCCATTCCTAAGTCAAAGTAAGATTAAAGATAGTGAAATTAGTTTTGTTTCAATCTCTGATGTTAGCCAAAAGTGCTCTTTGCAGCACCTAGAATGTGCCCAAAATTAATTTCTTCTGCAATTTGTGTGGAGTTACATGTATTGGTAGCATACCCATATGATACTGTAATTTTTTTTTTTTTTTATGAGACCTATTGCTCCTACTACATTGGCATTGTCTGGATATCCTTCTTCCACATTGCTCTCATTTCTTCCTGTAAATCCTTGTATTTTATGACTTTGTGTCTCTCTCTGTATGTAAGACACTATCGGTACTGGGTGTAAGACTTTCAATGACCAATGCTACTTATTTTGTCTTTTCATGGACTACAGTATCTGGTTTTCTTGCATCTATTTTTGAATAGTTGGTAATGTGTAATTCCATGTGATATAAACTTCATCATTCTCTATAATGGTTTGCGGCTCATGTTTCCAATGCTTCTCAGCTACTTCAGTATTATAATGTTTACACAAACTCAAAGCAAAATTCTTGCCATTATTATACTGCCTTTCAGTATATAGACCATCTGCTATTAATGTATGACATCCAGCAACAAGATTTGCAAATGTTTCCAGTTCTGTTTTTACAAAACCTGCATTTCTTTGTTTCTCACACTTGCAGAATGGACTTTGTAAACCAATGTGCACATAGTCCAACCATCGTAGTCCACCAATATTAACCTTTCATCTTTTGGTTTAAATTCACCTCTTCTTAACTATTTTTGTGTCAGATTTTTATCAACATGAGGTTGTTCCAGGAGTTTTCTGTACTTGAACTATATTTATGCCTTTTCCACGTTTTTTGCCTTCTTGTCTAATTCTTCTCCTTATATACTTTCTTTTGTTTTTGGCACATTCAGTTGCTGCCTGATTTTTGCATACTTCTGGTTTGGTTTCCATTTCTGCTTGACACTCATATGCATCTGCTAAACTAAGCAGGGAAATCATCTTACATTTGTTCTCTTCATATTTTAAAACTTTATGTTTGGATCTGATAAGGTCAGCAGATATGTATGCAGTCCTACAACTGCAGAAGTATACATGTAATCAGTTTTGAGGATGCCCATATTTCCTTAAGAAATAAGCATATACATAATCTTTATATGTCATTTGATAAGCCCAAATTTTTCTTGTTTTCCTGTCCAATTGATCCAATACCTTTTGGGGACAGTCAGTCATCCCAAAACTGTAAGTTAGAACAAGAAGGGCAAATTGGTTTATAGCTTGAAATCAAGGCTGTTTTCAGTATTAATTTTAGTCTTTTAAAATATTCCTTACTGAGTTTTTTTCACATTTGTTCATTTTTTATAGTCGATCCTTCAATGCCCAAATAGTTATATACTCCCTCCTGCTCAAGTTCCTTTACAACACATTCCTGATATTTTCCTTGTGCTGCTCCTTTCCTTTTGTAAATATTATTTTTCTCATGTTTATTAAGACCAAGTGACATTCTTATATCATCTGAGAAACGTTTAACCATTTCCAGTTATGCTTTCAGCTCCTCATCTGATGAACTATACAGTTTAAAATCATCCATAAAAAAAAAAAGATGAGAAGTGTATACACTTTGCTGTTTTTCTGGGACCCAAATTGTAACCTTTCCTAATCTGTTAAGTAGGCAGCTTAATGGGTTGAGGGTAGACAAAAGAGGAATGGTGACAAAGAGTCACTCTTGAATATCTCCCTTTGATAATATCTCTGTGATAATAATTTGTCCTTTATCATGGTTTAGTTGCAAAGTGGTTTGCCACTGTTTCATGGTCAATGTAAAGTAACTGATCAGTGTAGGTCATATCTTTTACATCTGAAAGCATGCCTTTATCCATGAACGTGGGATGCCATCAAATACTTTTTTGTAATTGATCTATACCATACATAGATTCTTCCCCTTTTTACAGTTCTCCATTATGACTTATGACTTTACTTAATAACAACAAATGATCTGTTGCTCCACATGACTTTTGTTTGTTATCCTTTTGTTCTCTTGTCATGATTGAGCTTTCTTCTAAATGAGGATAAACTCTGTTGGCATCAATTCCACTGTATAGTTTGTGCATTGTTGGAAGGGAAGTTATTGGTCTACAGTTTTTAGTATAGCATTCAGGCTCATTCTTAAGGAGAAGTATTCTTTTCTCTGTTGTCAACTTGGTTGATGTCTGTTTGGAATGTGCATATTAGTAGTTCTTATTCAGGGTTAAACCTTTGTGTAAAGTTGTTAATACTTTCACCTAGAATTTGGGTACTGCATTTGGGCCTGGTGTTTTCCATTTCAGGGCCTTTCTTAATTTTGTTTCAATTCCTCTGGCTATTACTTCATCTCATTTCATATCCTGTACATTTGAACTTCGTATTGTTTCTTTTACTTCTTCTGTCTATTCAGCATTGTTATTATGTTCTACATTGTATTCATACATATTTCTCCAAAATGCATCTATTTCTTTTTTTTCTTTCTTTCTTTTTTTTAGGATTTCCATTCCTTTTGCTTAGTTTCTAAGCCTGTATAAAACCTTTTTGGGTCAACAATGAATTGCTTATTTTGTACTTTTCCTTTATATTTATCTGCATATCTTAATAAGTTTTACTGTCTGTGCTGATATCATTAGTTTATTATTTGCAATAGTGTATGATAGATCCTGGTTTGTTCTAGCAGTGCATGTTGCTTTTATCATGTCTATCATTCTAAGCATTTTTGTTGATCTGTTCCCTCTTCTTTACTCTTCTAATACTGACACTTGTCTTAATTGTTTTGGTTTTCTCTATTCAATACTTCTGTGATGGCATTTGATTTCTTCCCTTCCTTTCCCTTGTTGTCCTATATTTTTTAAGATTTTTCTGTTATTAATTTAGCTCATAGTAATATACCCTACTTAATTCTGTTATGTCACATAGATTTCTGTTAATAATCTTGATTACTGTGTTTGTTTGTTTTATCAGACTTCCAACATTTTGGCCCTTATTGACTTGCTGTAATCTGTTTCTTCCATTGATCTTAATATGTCTATCCATCTCTACTAAATTAAGCAACTCTTTCTTTAGATCATTTCCTTCTAAAGTGAGGGCACTTTATTTGTTCTCCATTTCCTACAGGCATTCTACAGAAAGTTCCAGACCATCTTCCTGTGACATATTTCCTTTAGCAACATCCTGCATCATCAGTTGCTCATTGATATGGGAACTCATTGGCATATCACTACACAGCACTGACTGCATCAGATTTGCCACTGTTTCTTGTTCCTTTTCTTGCTGTACAATTCCAACTGAACTGTTTTACTGGTGCCCTGCTGAATTGAACTTTTGTACTAGATCCCTTCTGAAGGCTCCAAAGTATCTTCATGTGGTAACTGATCAGATGCTTCTAGTTCCACCTGTCTTTCCTTAACTTGGGGACTCACTGTCTTATCATGCTGTGAAGTTACCAGAGTTGGATTTTCTACACTAAATCCTTCACTCCACAAGTAATCCTTAACTTCAGTTTCTATTTCTTTAACTTCTTCTTTACTAGCCCTCTTTTTTTACTCCCCCTCCCCTTTGTCTGTATTTCGCTTCAAATATTTGTAGTGCTGCTTTTTTGTATTGATTAGTTTTGTTTTCTCCTTTGCATAAATATTGCACTGCATTAAGTCTCCTTTTCTTTCCAGTGTCCATATTTCTTCTTCAGATGTCTCCTGCTCCACCTGCTTTTATTTACTTTTGGGACTCATTGTTCTATCATGTTTGACAAATCCTGTGATGGACTTTATACACTAAAACATTCACTTTGCAGATATTCCATAACTTTAGCTTCTATTTGTTTAACTTCGACTTTACCAATCTTCTGTTCCATATTCCTGCTTTGTGACCTTATTTTTTGTAATGTGAAATTTTCCATAGCTGGATGCCTTTGCCTATATTTTTATTCACATATTTTTGGAGCTGCAGGACTACTAAACAATTATATCTTAGAATCTTTGAGAATAGACATGTTATTTCAGTGGGGGATAACAGCGATACACTTAGTAAAGATTGTTCTAGTAGCGGATGTAAGATTTCATTAAAGTTTACTGTTTTAGATCAAGTTCATAATTTTGCCAATAGATTCAATACAGAAGATGAAATAGACTGGAGAGAGTTTTGCTGGCAAGTAAAATTAGATGCCTGTGACTCTCTAGGACTTAATGATAAAAATAATTTTAAAGTGTTTTTAAAGCAAAAGAGAATTAAACACTAATTAATTAATTACATTGTGCAAGTATGCATTGTAAAAATGTTGTTTTTTTGTAGCATGCATTCAGTCCAAAGAAGTTTTATTACAAGATGAAAGAGCTTACTGGATGTTGTTTTTACATTAAAGTTATATTTATGGCACATTTGATTTCAAACTGCTTTTTCAGTATTTATTTATTATTCACTTCATGCATTGTTTTCCACTTTTTTGTTACCATGATATATGCTATATAAAATGCATTCTATTTATCAGTATCGTCTTGGTGAGATTTTGTAATAACAGGGTCCATCCTGTGAAGGTACTTACCAAGACTTGAGAATGAATTAAATTCCAGCAATACTACTTTCGTTTGCTTTCCAATTTTATCATCTCTCCATCCAGACCTCAAACCAATCAATCCTTTATGTTTGAATCAGGATAGTGAGTTGCACAGTTTAACATTTAGGGGAAGTTTAATCAGAGGTTTGGTAGGTTCTAAGATATAAACCTGCCCCTCCACCGTGTTTTACTTACCTGTTATTGAAGATTTATGTCTCTTTTTCTAGTACCGGTGGAGCTATAGGAGTTGCAGAAAAAACAGGAAGTCCAGAGCAATCAAATGTCTACTGGCACAGTAGGAAAGTCAATCGATCTCCTCTCAAAAGCCTATATGACACTCAATAAAGGGATAGGGCTTCCAGCCACCCTCGGCAACGCCTAGATTTGGCCCTGTGATCTTTATAACTAGGACATTTTGAGGTCTTTGTAATTGTTTGATTTGTTTAGTGAGACACATACCAAAGGGAGCATTGTAGTCCATAACTGGCTTGATCAATGCTGAGTATAAAGGAGAGATTATTTATTTAGATGTGATGATATTCCTTCTGCAAATCTGACCTCAAAATGTTATGCTTCAACAGAGTTAAAAATAAAACAATGAAAACAAATGTATTGCTCATTTTATCTAATTGCTGTACATGGTTATATTTTTAATGCCATGAGATTTTGGATTTAATTTTCACATTAGTTATTTCAGAAAACATTTTCTCAAAGTTTTTTGAGCTAGCACACAATACCATTTGTAAACATTGTTTTGCAGTCATTTTAGAAATATAGAAACACAGAAATAATTCTGGGCAAGAGATTACAGGGACAATAACATGCCTAGCCTTAAGTAAACAAGCTTAAAAGTTTTAGCCATCCCTGCAAAGCACTTATTACCGTTTTCCTTCAAAACTGAGCAAATTGCATGATGACCCTTGTTTAAATGTGTGTCTATCCACCCAGTCATCAACACTTGCCTTAAAGGTAGCCAAAGTAGTACTTTGACCTGTATTTTCAACTTATTCCATAGTCAAGGAATGTGTTGTGTAAGGAACCTGCCCTTCCAGGTATTCTTGTTTTATGTTTTGATGTAGATTTAGGTTCATAGGTTCATAGGTTCATACTAGGCTATCTGCCCGAGGGCATTTACAAGCCTAGCCCATCGTTTTGTGGCTTACGCCACCCCTTTAGTATGGGGAACTATACCCATTATTTTAGTGACACTGAGGTAATCCATCTCCCATCCATTGGTCAAGATTTCTCTTGAACAAGGCAGGTGTTTGTAAAGTCACTGGTTTTGAAAGAGAAAAAGAGATTGAATAGTACTGGGTCTTTCATGGCTGAAAGAGCTAGACATAGGTCACGTCATATAGAAAGACAGTCATGCTAATCCTTTGGGATAGTTGTAGGAATCAAAACCTTTAATTTTCTTGACTAGAAATCTTTTGGGTCTTTGCAGCTCAGTGATATGCACTTGGATTTATATATACTAAATGGTAGAACTGTATTCGCTTATGGGTCTGATAAGGGAAAATACAGGGATAGGATGATCTTTGCCTTTTGAAGCTATTACACTTGGTAATTAAGTGGGACAATTAAAAAAATCTTCTGACTGTTATGGAAACATTTGGATAAAATGAGAGACAGTTGTCCTCATAAACGTCCAGGTCTCTTTCGACCATCCCCATCTGAAGAGGAGTGTAATTTACAACATATAAGCTAGGAGGGGCTTTTTGGCAGAATACTATTATGTTGCACATTTTTACATTTAACTTGAGACTTTTTTAGCACACTAGGTATGTGGATTTTTCAACCCTTGCTGGAACTGTTTAGTATTAGTGGATGAGCAAATAACAGTATCCAGCTTGCAGTTTTCAGCAAATTTAGCTGACCAGACTTTTGGAATATGGGTTTACATCTACAAAATAAATGCTAAACATGAGAAGGTTTAACATGGAGCCCTCTGATATCTCACTTGTCTGAATTTTAAATTCAGGGAGTATACCGGCAAACTTCACTACCTACAATCCATTATTCAGCAAACGGTGTAAAGAGTTACATTAAGTATGTACAATTTTTCAGTAATTTTAGTTTGGAGAACAGTATCAAAAGCCTTGTCAGATCAAGATATACAGTAAGAACAGAGCAACCTCTGCTCACAGCCTTTAAATCCTTTACAAAGAGGTTTAGTATGTTCAGGATGCAGGACCTGCCCTTCATAAAACCAAATTGAATGGAGCCTAATTCAGTTAAGTCGCCTACGTTTGCATAAATGAGTGCTTGATTCTTTTCTCTTTTGTTTCATTCTGAAGGTTGTGTTCTGACTACATTTTCAAAAGTATAAAGATACAGACTGCAAAGTCTCTTCCATTGCAGTTCGGCAACAGTGGGGAGAGAAAAATGGTTGCCAGAAAGATTTTGTGGTCTGTCGGAAGGAAGGAATATGTGTTGTCTAGGTGGTCTGTTTTTTCTCATTTGCATTGAAGACATTGGGTCTATATTATAGTTCGTAAACATCGAATGTTATAATATAGAACCCTAAACACCGAAATCCGAAAACATCGAACGGTCAGAATTGAGAATTTTTTTCCCAGGGAAAAAATTTGCTATTCCGAAACATACACACAACACAAACACACACAAAAAACAGCAATCCACACACATACACTTAAAATCCTACACCTAAACCTAAACTAAACTTTGCATACACTACTAGCTATCCACTTACCTTAACCCAACCCTAACCCTAAGGTCCGTTACTATCGCACACTCACCTCACTCATGCCCTTACCCTAACTCACCTAACCCGCCCTTAACCCTAACCTACACACAACCGCACACTTACCTGACCCCCGCCTTAACCCTAACTCACCTAACCCACCCATTAACCCTAACCTACACACAATTGCACACTTACCTGACCCGTGCCCTAACCCTAATGTCCACACAACCGCACACTTACCTGACCCGCTCCCTAACCCTAACTCACCTAACCCGCCTCCTAACCCTAACCTACACACAATCGCACACTAACCTGAACCCGACCCATAATGTTCCAACATATTGAACGCTGAAAACAGCGAAACCACAGCAATGGCCCACCGAATTCTTTCCCTGGGAAAGAATTCGGTGTCCTGCACCTTCGCTGTTTTCAGCATTCGACATTATGGGTTCGATATTATAACATTTGATCTTTGTAAAATTCAGTGTTATAATATAGACCCGAAGACATTTGATATAGAGACAAAGAAAACCAATACAAACAATGCATGGCTTCAATGAAGGCTGTTCCTCCTCGATGAATATACAGAATAATTGCACGGGTCCACCACTGGAACTCCAAAATAACGTTTTTAATCCAAACCAACACAAGAAAGAAAAAATGAACAGTACATAACAGTCCACAAGGCTTAAAAACTTTAAAACAAGAAGATATTTAGTGCTTTCATCTCCTTACAGGAAACTTCAGCAGAATCATAATTAATTAACTGCAACAGTTTTATAAATGATGTCCCTGCTTTTTATAGGCTCTGTCTTAATAAGATAAAAAAAAATCAAAAATCACGAGAATAATTAGTTAATCAGACTCCTGTTATCAAAAATATATAGTATATGTGAAAAATATGTATATATGTGTATAAAAACATGACATATAGGAACTTGACATATAGAAAATTAACATATAAAAGAATATAAAAGTTGGCAATAAATATGTATTTAAATATATTAAAAAATATGTATATGGGATAAATCTGTTACATTTAAATGCATGTATAATAAATCTGTTATATTTAAAAAAGTATTTAACAAATGTTACATTTTTTAACAACTGTTACATCTTAAAAAATTACATTTAAAGGCCTTCCAGGCATAAAATACTACTCTACAACAAATGGAGATTTGTGTTGTTGTTGTTGTCGTCATTTTGGTTATAGCTCTAAATTTACTTATCTTTTTTGGCTTTGAGGCCTTCATTTTTAGTGCTGGGAGGAGTAAGACATGATCATTCATTCCAGGGGGGGTACAGGCATCCAATCTAAGCTGCCATATCATTTCCCTATACTCAAGCCTGTTCTCCCAACCTCTCCTCTATCACTATTAACCACCTGTTCAAGGACCCAAAATTTAAAATCTGCTTGGGCACAAACCATAACGTGTCAGAAAAAGGCATTCATTTCCTTCTTTCTGCTTATGTCATACATGTGTTCGTAGACATGTTGCCTCAAGTTACGTCCAGTTTTACCGACATAATATGCCCAGAAGAATGTACAGTATGCCAAATAGTAGGCTGGATATCTTTAACAAACACCTTAGGTATACTTTTAGGAGGAACTCCAACCTAAAGGAGTGTTTAGCAAAGAAGAAGGGCACAACAGCTAACAGGACTACTGGTAGAATTGGCACAATCAAGTGCAGAAGATGCGCCCAGTGCACTTTTGTGGCAAATTGTAAATGCCTGGAGATCCCCAGTATACCCCTCAGACTAAGTGCTTCAAGACATTGTTATTCAAAAGGGGTCGTATATTTGGCATGCTGTACATTCTGCTTTTAGAATAGGAAGAAACTAGAATTTTCCCTAGTGAGTGGTTTTAGATATATTAAAATGCATGTGCGTTTTTTGGATGATGTAATCATTTTGTGGACAGGAACAGAAGAAAAAAAGAGAGAACTTGTGGAATTTTTGAACAATTCATCTAGATTTGTTTAATTCACATACACCAGTAGTGTAGAAAGCATTAACTATTTGGATACATTTAGACAAAAAATCAACAAAGGATTTAAGTCCAATGTTTATAGAAAACCCACATTTAGTAATTCCTATTTAGAGTGTGCTAGTAATCACCCCATCATCAAAAAAAATAATATAGTCAAAGGTCAACTAGTTAGAGTTGCCCGTATGACTACTGATGAGGGAGACGAAGATAGAGACTTACAAAAAGTAGCACAATTATTTTACGAAAGAGGGTATCCAGCTAACATAGTGGAGAAAAATGTAGAATATGTTAAAGGTGAGTGGGGTAAAAAAAAATAAACTACTGTTAGGTGATGTACTACAGGAAGAAGAAAATGTGGAAGAGGAGAAACAATTTCATAGGGCTACGGTTATTTCTTTTTGTGGGCAAGCCAAACAAGTGAAAAATATTTTTGAGAACAATTGCTCCAGCCTTAAAAATAACCCTAGAATATTTTCAGTTGTTAGGAAGGAACCCACAGTTGTATACAAAACTGGGCTCAATTTAAAGGAGGCATTTGAACTTACTAACAAAAGTCAGGTAGTGGGTAAGAGTTGTACAACAAGATGTGGTGCTTGTGCACAATGCAAGTTCATACAAGTTAAGAATATGGTAACCCTACAAAACATTTTGAAGTCTAAGGTTGTCTTTCTAAAAGGAAATTGTCAAACATCAGGGGTGATATATCTGGCAGCTTGTAAAACCTGTCCAACTTATTGCATAGGCAAGACAGAAAGGCGTCTTAGGGACAGAATATACGAGCACCATACCAGATTGCCACAGGAAATATAAATAATGCCCTATATAAACATTCATTAGTATGTGCAAATTTTGTTCAGTTTTTGTTTGGTGTTGTGGAGCGAGTAAGACCAAACCCTAGAGGGGGAGATTACAGGAATTATATAGATGAAAGGGAAATGAAGTGACAAATAAAACAAGCTGTGACCCATGCACTAGGTCTTAAGGAAATGGTATCCTTAAAACCAATATTAGTGAGGAAAGCTGCCTCATAAGTACTGTGTATTTTAGTCTGTGTGTGTGTGGGGGGGGGTTCAACTATTCAGTATATATATGTTTTACAGTAAGTCAATGGATAACATGAAGTTGATTTTTTATCTTAAACAGTTTTTAAGCTTACATTTGATGAATGTCTTGGAATTTGAAAAGTTTTTTTTTTTTATAAATGATGTTTGTTAAAATGTTCTTGTGTTAAAAGATGTTTGTAATGCATTTCATTTGAACATTAAGATATCTGTATCTTTAAAGGATTGTGAAGGGTGATGACATCACTCATTTTTAACAGTATTTAAAGGCTGTACTATGGAGTGCAGTTAGAGTCTGATAAAGTCCCCAGTTTAGGGGATGAAAGCACTCAATCTTTATCTTTGTATGTTGGAAGAATAAAAACAGCTTGAACTGAAGAGTTTGGCTGACTGAAAATGTTTTCTACTGCTTCACAGTGTATGTTTTGGACTTTTTTGGTTTCTCACATATAATGTTAAAAGTTTAAGCATCCCTTTAGTACTGCTTTTTCCCTCTCTAATTGATGAGACTTATTCAAATAATGAACTGTTTTCCTAACCTGTTCAGTTGACTCCATTCCCAGTGTAAAGCTGTGCTTGCTGAATTTCTTAAACAATACAGAGGCCACCACATTGTCCATGGACATAACCTTGTCAAAAATATTTATTGTCCAGCTACGTCTATCAAAATATTGTTCTAATGCCATAGAGGGAAAAAGTGTAAATCTTTGCAGTCCATGGGTCTGTCACTGCACATATGTTTTGAATTGGTCCATCAATATATACATACTGTACTTTTGCTAACCCCTTATCAGTATTTTTATTAAGTGTACTCCATGTTTAATTTCTGTTAATATTTTGGATTTCTAATAGCATGCTAGGACTGGATCTGTCTGACAGGATAGAAGCTTTCTGGCAGTTAGAGCAGGGGACTAAACTCTAGCTTGCTAATAAGTTGATTCCTGTTGCTTCCTGTGCTGAGTGCAGGGCTTGAATCTTTCCACCTTCATTTACCTATTGTGTGACCTTCAGCAAGCCACTCAACCAGACAGTGATTTGGGGCAATTTAGAATTCTGGATAGGCTCAATGTGAACCTGTGACCTGTGAACCTTGACCTTTCCCTAAATAAGGATATAATTAAAGTATACAGAATTAGAAATCAGTATTGCTTAAATCTTTAGTATTTGCCAAAAGTGCTCTTCACAGCACCTACAATGTACCTGGAAGTATATCTTTCTTCAGTTAATATGGAATTACATTTATTGGTAACACATTTACTGTAAGTATGCTTCAAAAATTCTTTATCAGCTGTGCTGCTACTACTGCTTTTAGAACTATTTCTGTGCATTTATTCCAGATTGCTATGAGTTTTACTTGCATATCTTAGTATGTTTATGAATTTTGTGTCTCTCATGATGCTCAACAGCATATCTGCAAGGTGAAGCTATTTCACGGACAGATGTTACTTCTGTCCTTTTTCTTCACTACTATATCTGTTTTTCTTCCTTCTGCTTTCTGATCTGTTGGTATAGGATGATCCCATATAATAACTTCTTCATTTTTATTATGTGGTTTATGTCTCCAATTCTTCTACTTGTAGATAGTAGTATTTGCACAATGCCCAATGCAACAGTCTTGCCAAATTATTGTGCCTTTCAGCATGCAAACCTTCAGACATGAGTACGTATCAACCAGCAACAAGATATGCAACTGTTTCTTGATCTATGCTACAAAACCTACATTACTTTGTATCTGCTACTTTTTCTAAGGATGAATAAGCCAATGTGTCCGTAGACTGGTATCTTGATATGCCATTATTATTGCCTTAATCTTTTGGTTTACATTTACTTCTATTTAACCATTCATATATGAAATCTTGATCAACATGTGCTTGTTCCAGGAGTTCTCTATACTTTTCCTGTATAGCTGCTGGCTTTCAGTTCTGTTTTGTTGATTTGTTTCCCTTTTCTTCTGGTCAAGCTCTTTATATCCTTTCTTTTTCTTATTTTGGCATTTTAAGTTTCTGCCTGATTTTTATCTGTCTGGTTTAATGTTCATTCCCTCTTCTTTCCAAAATGCTTCTGCTAATCTGAGCAAAGATTTCATCTTAAGTCCTTTCTCTTTATGGGTTAGAACTTCACTATGATCGGATCTAATGACATCAACAAATATGTATGGAGTCACACAATAGCAGACCTACACAATATAGCCACTTTATATGAGGCCCATACCTCCTTCATACTGCAGGATATATAGTTTTACCATGCATATTTTGATTTATATATCATCTGAACGGCCAAAGCAGTTGTCTTGTGTTCTTCTCCAACTAATCCATTGCTTTTGAAGCCAGACAATCACACCAAAATTTGTAAGTTACAACAAGAGGGGCATGCTGATCTTATCACTTGAACATCATTTCTAAATGTCAAGACAGTTTCCAATATAGTTTAGGTCTTGTAAAATATTCCTTACTAACTCTTGTTCTGATTTGTTCATCTTTATTACTCTCATTACCTATTCCCAGGCATTATCAACTTCCTCTTGTTCTTTTATATTGCATTTCCCTCCCAAGTTGAGATTTTCTTGGTACTTGAGTTTTCCTGCTGCAGATGTTGATTTTGTACGTTCATCACGGCCAAATGTTATTTTTATGTCAGCGGAGAAAGTATACTATCTGAAGTTATATCTTCAGGACAGTGGCGGCTGGTGACTTCAAATCACAGGGGGGCTGCAGGAGATGCTGAATGGGCGGGGTCAAAGGGAAGGGGTGTGGTCAACCATAAAGGGGAGGAGCTATGCACAAAACCACAAAAAAACTAACTTTAATTAAATACGCTGCCCTGGGTGGCAAACCATCATTATGAAAGTCCAATCAAGACAAAAATAAGTGTAGAAGAATAAAAATATTTCAATGCATTGGCTGCATGACAGCTTACTTAATATCTAGATGGAAACAAAAGGTTGTGAGGCATGAAAATAAATTACTTTTTTAAATACATTACTGGAATGCCAGTCAAAATCAAGTACAAGAAAAACCAGAAGCACTCAACTCAAACCACTTCTCCTTGCACTGCAGTTCTAATTATAATATATACAGCTTTATTAAAGTACCAAGCAACATGCTGAAAGTAGAAATCTATGTGATGCCCCACTTGTAAAAATGTTTCTTATCCAAAAGACCTGCTGCCTGACAACTTGTTTCATGGGGAAAACATGATAAAAGTAAAAATGAAAAGCAAACAAGAAACAAGCTCAAGATACATTGCTTAAAGGATTACTGTACAGGTTATGGACCACACATGATTGGCATTCTGTTTAGTTTACGGGTAAAGCCTGTAGAGTTGACTGAAGTCTCAACAAGTGTAATGAGCTTTTAAAATAATGGAATCCTGTCCTTTAATACCCAAGGCTTATACATTATCTAGTCAAGTATTCTCTGCATGGCAACAACAGAAAGGCTTTCAATGTTGGCAATTCTTTAACAGTATGCTTATTAAAGCTTACTTGCATCTTCTGATGTCAGACAAGCTACCTTATGGTCATTAAAGCATTGCTACTTAAACACAGAGCAACAGGCACTTTGAGTAATAAGCATAAATCAACAGTACAAAAATATGACAGAAACCAGACCATTCTGCAAAATCAAGGACAGATGAAAAGCCACTGTAGTACTTATGCAGTGTGTCCTCCCCATCCAAGGTAGATACAACTACTCCTTGCCTTGCTTGGACACATCCAGAGTCACTACATGGGGAGTGGGTGCAACAAGCATGTCACAATTTGAAATCTCTCTGGCTGACTGTGATGGCCCTGACACATTTGTCATACCTCTCAACTTCAAGAGCAAGAAATCTGGACAAAGCCATACACAGAAGTGGGACAAAGGCACAACAATAAGGACAATTTTTAAATATTGCTCTAATAAACTCGAAAGATAATAGAATAGGTCTTGCATTAGTATGAATTTTCTGAAGGGTATAAAATCTGAAACTCAAATGTCTGTCATTTTCTAACTTCAGTCTTTAGTGATTTGTCACTAATTTGCCAAAAAACACAATTTTATGAAAAATGGACCAAAAATGTGATGCAAAAATATAAAATAGACACACAATACAGCTTCTACCTGTCAAAGAAGGGACACTTTAATATTAGTACTGCTACCTTGAGCAGCTGACAAAATAAAAGAATCTACATGCATTTCAAGTAATCTATAACTTTGATTATTACAGTTATTTCTTAATTGTAAACCCTCCATGTTTTCTTCCAAAATTACTATTTTTGGAGGGATTATTAGGGGAAGAGCAACATTTTGAGCCATCATCAAAAAAAATAATATAGTCAAAGGTCAACTAGTTAGAGTTGCCCGTATGACTACTGATGAGGGAGACGAAGATAGAGACTTACAAAAAGTAGCACAATTATTTTACGAAAGAGGGTATCCAGCTAACATAGTGGAGAAAAATGTAGAATATGTTAAAGGTGAGTGGGGTAAAAAAAATAAACCACTGTTAGGTGATGTACTACAGGAAGAAGAAAATTTGGAAGAGGAGAAACAATTTCATAGGGCTATGGTTATTTCTTTTTGTGGGCAAGTCAAACAAGTGAAAATGATTTTTGAGAACAATTGCTCCAGCCTTAAAAATAACCCTAGAATATTTTCAGTTGTTAGGAAGGAACCCACATTTGTATACAAAACTGGGCTCAATTTAAAGGAGGCATTTGAACTTACTAACAAAAGTCAGGTAGTGGGTAATAGTGGTACAACAAGATGTGGTGCTTGTGCACAATGCAAGTTCATACAAGCTAAGAATATGGTAACCCTACAAAACATTTTGAAGTCTAAGGTTGTCTTTCTAAAAGGAAATTGTCAAACATCAGGTGTGATATATCTGGCAGCTTGTAAAACCTGTCCAGCTTATTGCATAGGCAAGACAGAAAGGCATCTTAGGGACAGAATATACGAGCACCGTACCAGATTGTCACAGGAAATATAAATAATGCCCTATATAAACATTCATTAGTATGTGCAAATTTTGTTCAGTTTTTGTTTGGTGTTGTGGAGCGAGTAAGACCAAACCCTAAAGGGGGAGATTACAGGAATTATATAGATGAAAGGGAAATGAAGTGACAAATAAAACAAGCTGTGACCCATGCACCAGGTCTTAAGGAAATGGTATCCTTAAAACCAATATTAGTGAGGAAAGCTATCTCATAAGTACTGTGTATTTTAGTCTGTGTGTGTGTGTGTGGGGGGGGGGGTTCAACTATTCAGTATATATATATGTTTTAAAGTAAGTCAATGGATAACATGCAGTTGATTTTTTATCTTAAACAGTTTTTAAGCTTACATTTGATGAATGTCTTGGAATTTGAAAAGTTTTTTTTTTTTATAAATGATGTTTGTTAAAATGTTTTTGTGTTAAAAGATGTTTGTAATGCATTTCATTTGAACATTAAGATATCTGTATCTTTAAAGGATTGTGATGGGTGATGACATCACTCATTTTTAACAGTATTTAAAGGCTGTACTATGGAGTGCAGTTAGAGTCTGATGAAGTCCCCAGTTTAGGGGATGAAAGCACTCAATCTTTGTCTTTGTATGTTGGAAGAATAAAAACAGCTTGAACTGAAGAGTTTGGCTGACTGAAAATGTTTCCTACTGCTTCACAGTGTATGTTTTGGACTTTTTTGGTTTCTCACATATAATGTTAAAAGTTTAAGCATCCCTTTAGTACTGCTTTTTCCCTCTCTAATTGATGAGACTTATTCAAATAATGAACTGTTTTCCTAACCTCTTCAGTTGACCTCCATTCCCAGTGTAAAGCTGTGCTTGCTGAATTTCTTAAACAATACAGAGGCCACCACATTGTCCATGGACATAACCTTGTCAAAAATATTTATTGTCCAGCTACGTCTATCAAAATATTGTTCTAATGCCATAGAGGGAAAAAGTGTAAATCTTTGCAGTCCATGGGTCTGTCACTGCACATATGTTTTGAATTGGTCCATCAACATATACATACTGTACTTTTGCTAACCCCTTATCAGTATTTTTATTAAGTGTACTCCATGTTTAATTTCTGTTAATGTTTTGGATTTCTAATAGCATGCTAGGACTGGATCTGTCTGACAGGATAGAAGCTTTCTGGCAGTTAGAGCAGGGGACTAAACTCTAGCTTGTTAATAAGTTGATTCCTGTTGCTTCCTGTGCTGAGTGCAGGGCTTGAATCTTTCCACCTTCATTTACCTATTGTGTGACCTTCAGCAAGCCACTCAACCAGACAGTGATTTGGGGCAATTTAGAATTCTGGATAGGCTCAATGTGAACCTGTGACCTGTGAACCTTGACCCTTTCCTGAATAAGGATATAATTAAAGTATACAGAATTAGAAATCAGTATTGCTTAAATCTTAAGTATTTGCCAAAAGTGCTCTTCACAGCACCTACAATGTACCTGGAAGTATATCTTTCTTCAGTTAATATGGAATTACATTTATTGGTAACACATTTACTGTAAGTATGCTTCAAAAATTCTTTATCAGCTGTGCTGCTACTACTGCTTTTAGAACTATTTCTGTGCATTTATTCCAGATTGCTATGAGTTTTACTTGCATATCTTAGTATGTTTATGAATTTGGTGTCTCTCATGATGCTCAACAGGATATCGGCAAGGTGAAGCTATTTCACGGACGGATGTTACTTCTGTCCTTTTTCTTCACTACTATATCTGTTTTTCTTCCTTCTGCTTTCTGATCTGTTGGTATAGGATGATCCCATATAATAATTACTTCTTCATTTTTATTATGTGGTTTATGTCTCCAATTCTTCTCAGCTACTTGTAGATTGTAGTATTTGCACAATGCCCAATGCAACAGTCTTGCCAAATTATTGTGCCTTTCAGCAAGCAAACCTTCAGACATGAGTACGTATCAACCAGCAACAAGATATGCAACTGTTTCTTGATCTATGCTACAAAACCTACATTTCTTTGTATCTGCTACTTTTTCTAAGGATTGAATAAGCCAATGTGTCCATAGACTGGTATCTTGATATGCCATTATTATTGCCTTAATTTTTTGGTTTACATTTACTTCTATTTAACCATTCATATATGAAATCTTGATCAACATGTGGTTGTTCCAGGAGGTCTCTATACTTTTCCTGTATAGCTGCTGGCTTTCAGTTCTGTTTTGTTGATTTGTTTCCCTTTTCTTCTGGTCAAGCTCTTTATATCCTTTCTTTTTCTTATTTTGGCATTTTAAGTTTCTGCCTGATTTTTATCTGTCTGGTTTAATGTTCATTCCCTCTTCTTTCCAAAATGCTTCTGCTAATCTGAGCAAAGATTTCATCTTAAGTCCTTTCTCTTCATGGGTTAGAACTTCACTATGATCGGATCTAATGACGTCAACAAATATGTATGGAGTCACACAATAGCAGACCTACACAATATAGCCACTTTATATGAGGCCCATACCTCCTTCATACTGCAGGATATATAGTTTTACCATGCATATTTTGATTTATATATCATTTGAACGGCCGAAGCAGTTGTCTTGTGTTCTTGTCCAACTAATCCATTGCTTTTGAAGCCAGACAATCACACCAAAATTTGTAAGTTAGAACAAGAGGGGCATGCTGATTTTATCACTTGAACATCATTTCTAAATGTCAAGACAGTTTCCAATATAGTTTAGGTCTTGTAAAATATTCCTTACTAACTCTTGTTCTGATTTGTTTATCTTTATTACTCTCGTTACCTATTCCCAGGTATTATCAACTTCCTCTTGTTCTTTTATATTGCATTCCCCTCCCAAGTTGAGATTTTCTTGGTACTTGAGTTTTCCTGCTGCAGATGTTGATTTTGTACGTTCATCACGGCCAAATGTTATTTTTATGTCAGCGGAGAAAGTATACTATCTGAAGTTATATCTTCAGGAGCTTGTCTAATGACCTATACAATTTTAAAATATCCACAAAAAGTAGATGAAATGTCACTGAGCAAGGCAGCTTTTTAAAAGAAAAGCTGTAACCAGAGCTTGATCATGGTCAAATGAGGCCCTAGGCAGGATAATGGACCCCCCCCATATCCATACCAACATCCCATGACTTGTCTGTCTCTCTCCAGTTACCATAAAACATTGTTTAAACCCATCAGTGTACATACTTTCTTTTATAGATTTTAGAATGATTACAGAGGTCTGGATTTTATTTAAAACTTTCATTACGTATTTTGCAGCAAAAAAACTGACACATTTGCTAAACAAAACAAAACACTGTCACAATGAAATGGGTTTAAAATACCCCCTCAAATTGAGTAATCCTAGTCCAGCTTGTTCTGTTGGAAGAATCAGCTTATCCCTCTTGACCCTTACTGTCTTCCCTTCCCAGATAAAATCCTTCAACTCTTTTAATTGCTATCCACAGCTTCTCCTCTGGTTTATAAAAATATGCCTGCCCTGTGTATAGGACTAAAGGGCCTAAAACATTTTAATTGCTTGCATTTTTGTATCCATATCCATATAACAAAGCTTCCGGTTTCTCAATGTTTGTATTATCTTCTGTTTAATCTCTTGCCACATATCCTTAGCTGCCACAACAGAGTCATTTCTAATCCATACTCCTAAATACTTCATTTTATCATGTCCCCATAAATATGGATATAAAATTGTCTTAAAATGCTCCACAACACCTTAATGTCTGTTTCTGGTTTTGTCATCTATAAAACAATATCAGCTGCAAATAGAGCCAGCTTTTTCGACTACTATACCAATTATATCCTTGAATTTCTGAGTAAATTATTTTCTTTACCAACGGTTCTAGATATAATGCAAACAACAAAGGGGAAAGTAGACAACCCTGCCTGGTTCCTCTGCCCAAGCAGAAGTTATCATAGAGGACCCAACCCACTTTAATGTTTGCCTCCAATCCCTAATCCTAATCCTAATCAATCTTACAATTGCATCAGGGAAAGTAAATGTGTCCATTGCCCTGCACATGAAGTCACAGTCTAGTCTGCCAAATGTTTTCTCTGCATCAGGACACACCAATAACAGTGGCATTTTCTTACATTCTGCTTCCCTCAGGTTTAGTATGAGCAACAGAAAATTTCTCTTTCCCTGAAACTCACATTTATTGAAAATTCGTCTCTCAAGCCATTAATCTACAGGAGAAGTGCTGGAAGTCATAGTCAAATAGCATATAGTGAACCACTAAATACTGACCATGGGAAGGTTGCAGGAATTCAAAAGACAATGTATAACACACTTGACACAAGTGTCATTTTCAAAGGTAGCCCAGGACTATTGTCTAATGAAGTGACTTGGTCAGTGTCATTCAGCATTCAAGTGTAAATTGAACAATTGGATGGGGAATAGGAAATTCATTCCTGGCTTGGCACCTATGCCTCTAACAAACATAGGCAGCCTATACATGGTTTATCTCTCAGGCCACTGCTTATAAATGTGTCATGTCTCATGCCTCTGCTTACACTTATCAAGGGTACCAGAACTTGTCAGACATTTGGGATTCATGCCTTGCTTAAAAAAGCCCTAGTGGTCATTAGCCTACTACACACCTATGATCTTGTGAAAGTTGAGGGAATCAAACCCTGCACTACAGGAAGCAGCTCATTAACAGTTTATAACCTTACTCATCTGTACTTAGTGCCAGACAAATTGTTGTACCCCCAACACAATGCATTTTACACTAGTGATTGCAAAAATGCAAGGTAAATTAACAAAAAATGTATTCCTAGTTATAATATTCATATTTAACATGTAGACAGCCCAACTGTACCCATCAAGTAGACAGCACAGTAAAATCTATACTGTCACAGCTGAGATCATGTGAAAATCAAGGACTGTAACCAAGGAACATGGCACATTTGATAATACTCCTGTTTATCATGATCACCTCCTTCCTTTATAACAGACTACAAGAATCAAGTAGTTATACACACATGTACACACACACACACACACACACACACACACACACACACACACACACACAGATGAGACCATCAATTAGAACCATTTGTATCACTTCATAAACCTCAGATGTTTGTTTGCAATCATAAAAAATAAAAGACACAGAATTGGGAACCGATTTTAAATACTAGTGTTAACATACTGAAAGCAAAAATAAAATAAAGGTCTAAAAAATTAATAATAAATAAGTACTGAAGAGTGACTGAGGAATTATATTTATTTTCTAATGGCTGTCTCCAGGGGCAGTATGTCAGCTGGTTGGGTACTGTTTCTGTGAATTTCATTAATGTGCAGGTAACTCACTGAAACCGCTTAGAATGAGTGGAACACTCACTTTTCTCCACTGTCATACAACATAGGTGTTAGTATATATAAGTTTGGGTGTCTGTCCTAAATGGGGATATTGGGAGCTTGTCCTACAAAAAATATAAAAATAATAAAAGATTTGTTATGAAGATGGCTGAAAGTTGTTTTAACAATTTTTCTTGAATTGTTGGCATACACTGAAAGGGCATTCAATTGATCGATATGTACCATCTCAGACATAACCAGTAACAGCAGCTTGGGTTGAATGTTGCATAGTATGTGGTTGGCTCTTTCCTAAAAATAAAAATCTTAGTCTTTGAAAATAATTCATATCTGTTAACATCTTTGCAGTGATGAGCCAAACATTTTATTTTCCCTTCCCATTCTGAATGAGAAGAACATTTTACTAGTTATAAGGCTGTCAGTAAAGCACCGTGCAATGAAACAAAACCATTCTATTAAGATGCCACTGACAAAATTAGCATTGTTTTCATGTAATTGAGAATACTCTTCTCCAGCTATAAAGCCAGTTTTGAAATGGTTCACAGCAGCAGAGCAATGCATCTTGATGTTAATGTCATCACTGCCCAAAATCTTATAAACAAACATGCTTTGGAATATTTGGAAGTATAGAGGGTTATGGCAGTATACTGCATGGACATCAAGTCCGTGATCAATGCCCAACAGCGAATGAACTGCCAAACTTACTAAATGTGATTTAATTCCATTACCAAATGCAATCTCTTGTGAATTAAGTTATACACACATCTACCTATCTATCTAGATGTATATATAAATAATTTCACAAAACTTGCCAGCTGACGCATATTGTAATGATACCTGATCAATACTGCATATACAAATGTTGCCAGGAGGTATAATAACTTAAAATAAGCTACACTTAAACTAGGCAGAGGTACTTGTTATTCATTGTTCAGTGGACAATATTGGGATACAAAGGTATACAATGTTAAGTATAGATGGACATCAAGAATACAAGGACAAGAAATTATCACACAAACATGGTAACTGTTATCAGACGTCAAGGGAGTGGAACATGAGTACTGTAAAAATTTAAAACTTCCACATACAGTAAGCTG
Source organism: Protopterus annectens (assembly GCF_019279795.1). NCBI lineage: Eukaryota > Metazoa > Chordata > Ceratodontiformes > Protopteridae > Protopterus > Protopterus annectens. The sequence continues at coordinate 762,365,826 of NC_056730.1, forward strand.
TTAAGTAAAGCATAACCACCTATGAGGTAAAACCATAGCAAATATGCCAATGCATACAGTAAATAGGAAGGCTCATTAGTGAAATGTAATGAGGTATTTGCTATAATGGGAGCAGGAGTCGACAAATATCAAACTGAACTACATATACTGTGTGTGGTGGGGTGGAGTGGAAGAAGTTATATACAATCAGAATGGTCAAGGACTAAAGTTCACAAAGAAATGTTAGAGACAGTGGGATTCCTGACAATACCCACTACATTTAAGCAACAAATCAAAAAGAAAACCTCTTTTAAACAAATGTAAGTGCAAACCTTCAATAAATACGAATGTAAAGTGGTATCAAAAGCAGCAGATACTGTAGTGTAATAACATAGCATGTACAAAGTTTTGACCATAAAAAAATACAATAGCGGATCAACTTTTACTTGATGTGGTCCAGATTCAGTTAACGTTTATACATTTCTTAACAAGGTGAGTGCTTTCCAGACTTAAAGCAGGTGGAGTTTCAAACTGGCCTCTTCCCCCTATACTGGCATGCCCCATCAATTTATACCTAAGAAATTTGCAGGAACAAATCCACTAGTTATTTTGGAATCAGGTAAAGGGTCAGAATCACCCATAAATATTTGTGCACTTCTTCATTTGCAGACATTAAATGGGAAAGCACATAAGCCTTCTCTTGGAATCAGCAGTATATTTATAAGTTTGTAAACTTTGAGCTGCACCTTACAGTAAGATGCAACAATTTTGGAATTCAGCCCACAGTCTGTTTTTGGAACATTGGTGAGCTTGTTCTGCTTTAATGTGCTTAAATATGTAATACACTAAAAGGCCTCTTGCTATTGTAGGCAAACATTTGAACATAATAATGTTTCATTCAACGTGCAGCATTGTAAATAAAAATATAACAAAATGAAATGACCGATGGGAAACTGAAAAAAAAAAGGAATTAAAATTGCATGCAAGGGTTTTAGAGAAATGTTGAAATGAACCATTGCATACTGTGCTATTCACATCAAGAGTACACAAATCATTTTCAACTGAGTCCACTGAATGGAACAATCACAAAATATAGCATTTCAGTTTTAGAGTATGTTTCTCCTGTGAAGGAGTAAGGAAATAAGGATTATTATTATGCTTCTCAAAGAGATAGCTGAATATAAGTAAAATTAAATGTGTAGTGCTCATTAAACAATCTAAACACTGAAGTTTACACACAATATATATATATATATATATATATATATATATATATATATATATACACACACACACACACACACACACACACACACACACACACACATATATATATATATATATATATATATATATATATATATATATATATATATATATATATATATATATATATATACCGATTCACTTTGGAATTTAGAAATACCATAATCTCGAAACTCAAAATATCCAGACAGCAATACACCAAAACTTGAAAACATCGATTCCCATAACATAGCAAGCCAATACTTACTATACTCCACCACAACAACATACAATAACAAATAAAAAACAAACTAACCCTGGGATTCAGCAAGCTCTGCATAGTGTGCAGGAATAGTGCAAGAGCTGCTGCACGCAATATGGCCGAGGAGCTATCCAGGAACGAGCTGCCGGGGCATGCAAGAGAGCTCTTACACTATTCCTGCATGGACACAGCTCCTGTATGCTAATTACCCTATTTGCAGGTGAAAACCATGCAAATGAGGTGAATTAGCGATACAGGAAGTAGGCAGGCATCTGTGCAGGAATAGTGTAACCTGCAGAACTGTATTAGGCTACTAATCGAATACATTTCTGCAAATTACAAAACGGAGGCATGACAGCTCCAAAGAAAGCATGTATTCAATGTAGTAGGCATGCCAATGGTCAAATATATGGCAATTGGCATGGGAAATAGTTGCAAAATTATAAAAAATTACTTTAATTTTTTTTTTTTGGCCGATATCAGCTGTTTAAACGTAGGGCATCGGTGCGGAAATGGGATTGGCCTGAAAATAACAAAAAAGTTGGAAATAAGCTTTTAAACCAAAATTAGCATTCTGCCATAATAGTCCATGGCATGCATAATACAAGAATACCATGGAATAGTGGTTGCTAAGGGGGAAGGCTGTCAGTTTTGTAACCATGCATTAGCAGTCAGTTTCATGCAAATGAGGGGATTGCTACTGAATCACAGATTTTCTCTCACTGTTAGCTTGCACCCAACCGTGTAGGTGCAGCAACACCATGGTATAAGCCTAAGAGATAATTACCTCATAAGGGGGAGTGCCATGCATGCTGTAAGCTTACTGGAGCTCTGTTGCCCGTATTTGCCCTTAGCTAAGCACAGCTAAGGAAGGCGGTGTGTCTGAGGCTGCCTAGCAGTGTTTGCATTGCTTAAATGGGTGTGTGCACCATGCACCAGGTTTTAAATGAACAAAAAGAAATGAACAGGAAATAGCAGCTCTGTTCACATCTGAGCACTGGGTATGCTTGGCACGCCTTGGGGCTTAAACACGAAGGCAATGTGAAGGGAAAACAGCAGTAGGAAGGCAATCAAGGCTAACTAGCATAGCTGGTAGGTGAAATGTTCCAGAATCAGCCAATTAAACACGCAGCAGCCCAGCCCAGCCCAGCACACTACTATAAACTATGCAAACACCTTTCACTTTGTTTTTTCCCATAAACTCTACACCACAGGTGTACACAGACGGGGAAATTTTACCTGACAAAACTAACAAAATGATAGGGGCTGCAGTCACTCTCATACATTTATTTATTTATTTTACATTTGTTAACCAGAAAAATCCAGCTGGACCAGGTCCATTTTCATTGGATGTCTGGGAAGAAAAGCTCCACAATTAACATATAGTAAAGTAGTTATGACACAGGTAATACAGACATGAAAAACAGGTTAATTGTAAGTACACACATTCAAATATTGTTCACAGTAGTTTAACTGTGATTGGTAAAGAACCAATACTTTGATAAAGTGTTACTTATAAAGTACAATTGACCTTACAGAGAAAATGCTATTCTTTAAATAACAGTTCCATACAAATTGTGTTTTACATTTGCTTCTATTAAGAAACAGACAAGGAAAAATAATATATAGAGATATATAAGGAAAGGTCAATATGTGGAAGAGGCTGAGGGTGGTGAAGATGAGAATGCTGACAAGCAACCCACAGTGAGTAGAAGGAGAAAAGTGTACAGACCCAGGGTAACCTACCAGGGGCTACATGAGCTGGAGATAGTGGAGCTTTATAGGGTGGACAGCAACATCCTACAGCAAATTGTTGAGCTGTGCCAGCCATGCCTCACAAACAGAACCAACAGAGGGAAACCCATCCCAGTGGATATCATGGTATGTGTAGGCTTAAGAATACTAGCCACAGGTATCTTCCAAAGGTTAACTGGGGATATCATGGGGATCTCACAGGCATCAGCATCCAGGGTACTCCACCAGTTCCTGGATGCCATGTCAGCACATGCCAGTGAGCACATATATTTTTTCGCCACCCGTGAAGCATTGACCAGCAATATGCATCTCTTCCACCAAAGAGCAGAATAGTGGGTGCTATTGACTGCATGCACATACACATCAAAGCACCACCCGGCGAGGAGGGTAGGGTCTACATAAACTGCAAGGGCTTCGCCTCCATCAACTGCCAGGTTGTGTGGGATGCCCAGGGCATTATCATGAATGTGTGTGCTGGCAGCCCTGGAAGCTATCACGACTCCCATATCTGGCATATGACACAACTGTACCAGAGAATTGTCTGTGGGGACATCCCATATGGCCACCTAGTGGGGGATGCTGGTTATGGTTATGGAGCCATGGCTGATAACACTCATCAGAAATGCACACACACCTGAACAAGAACTCCATAATGAGCCACATGCACAAACAAGAATCATAATAGAGCATGTGTTTGGGATGCTTCCAGTGCCTGGACATATCAGATGGAGCCTTGCAGTACTCTCCAAATACGTGTAAACAAATATTCATTGTATGTGCCATGCTACACAATATGATCCTGCGGAAACAGCTGCAGTGGGAACAGCACAGGGCAGGGCCACACAGCCTCCCATCACTGCCAAAGCCAGCACAGGCACAGAGTGACTCAGAGGAGGAACAACCTGAGCCTGCCCATGTAGGTAGAAGGAGGCATGCCCAGTATACCCAGGCTTTGGCAAAGAGGAAATGCATAGCACATACACTGACATAGTAGGAACCCAGGGAATGACACCTCTCTCTGACTCACACATACAATAAAAGGGATGCCAAATATGACACTACCTGTGCTTTACCATGTATATGGAGTGTACTATGTGCATCCAACATAGTCAGCCCTCCAGCACCATCCTCAATACTGGCACACCCACAAGGTAAGTCACTTTTTTTATCAGTTGATGAATGGAGTAGTATGTTCTGCTAGTTGTATATATGGTATGGATCTGAGCATGCAAGGGAATCAGGTGGCTGAATGGGATGGCAGCAGATAGTGGACACCTATATGGGTAGTATGAAATCCATAACAAATACTTGTGTCAGCAAAGTAGGCAGTACGAGACAAGGTGACAAATCTCACAGCAGTACATGTGGTGACCCAAATGTGTGTCCATAGGACACACACATGCATGTCAGTGAGGCTCACATACCCAACAACAGCCTCAGCCAGCAAGACAGGTGTAGATGACCACAAAAAAGGCTGTGCTAAGGCCTCCAATTGATGGCAATGGAGAACAGCCCCCCTCCAGACCTACACAGACAGACTACAACAGGTCAGGCAGTTCTATATTAGTTCTGAAGGGTGGGAAGTCTGAAACTGAAATGTAGATCAATAAAACCTAAAATCTGTACTCTACTGATATGTCTCTAGTCTGCATGATAGGTCAGAATACAAAACAAAATGGAAGCCAACAGAGTACCTGAAATACCAGTACAGCCATAGCAAATGTTTACAAATGTCAGGTGTGCCCCCCTCCACAATCCTATATAGAAAGGAAGTAACATGTACATGTGGGTTTAATAACAGTGGAGCACAGGTTACCTGAGCTGTCCCAATTTAAAAGATAGATCGTTGCATGTGTATAATATGCAGGGCTCTGTGTGTTAGGTTGTTGTGTGTTGTATATTGTGTGGAAGTGGTCAGCATGTAGGGTTGTGTCCTGGTGGCCTATGGCCAGAACTGTCGATGACAGGGCCATGTTCTGACAACTGCAGTGCCAAACACAATGCATCCCAGCAAGACCCAATTCAGCAGTCATCCATACTAATTGTTCAGATGTCAATATCTGTCACCATCTGAAAGATGGACATGCCAAGAATGCGGGCCCAGAAATACACAGAGTAAACAGGTGGAAGTACCCTAGACAGAGTACATAAAATGTAACTGTCAACTGCACACACTTTTGAATTGTATATACAGGTTAGCAGCACATTCGTTGTCTGTGTAGTATAGAATACTGATGTAGTCTGGCCAATGACTGGCAGACCACAAAAGGCACAGTTATGAAGTAATGAGAGATAGCCTATGTCCCTGCACAAGGCAGCATAAGTGGAATGTTTCAGATATATCTGTGAGTCAGCTGCAAGAAGCTTCCATATCACAAATGCACTCAGCTCACCCCACCATCAGACACAGGTTTATCACAGGTCATATCCCTGCTGTTGGGAATGAGTACAGTATGATCCCCACTTCTGTATGGGAATACCCACAGAATGCAGCATGCTGAAGAGGTGTCCCATGCAGGTGTGTCCCTAGCTGTAAACAGCACCCTGCCAGCATCCAGAACAATGGATTAATATGGACAGGAACTATTGCCATTAACACCTCACACACTTACCCTATCACCCCAGGGGAATCCAGTGGCTTGCAGCCTGGGACCGTAGGAGTGATAGAATGCATTGGCCTGCTACAGATGCCCTGCATCACTACCAAATGCCCTACAGTCCTCTGTCAAAGGCCTGTGCCTCACCTGTAGTGCCAATGTATGTTATCTCATGGGGTCCCAACTAACAACATAACACAGTCCACAGAACACAAATGCAAGGCCATGTCGACAAATCCCAGTAGCATGCCCACCATGTCCTACTGCATGAACTGTGGACAAACCCCTAAATTCCACTGGGATGAAGGGACAACTATAGGGATACTTCTCAGATATTGCTCAAATAATGTTAGGAAGAAGATAGAATAACATACTGGGGGGTGTAGAAGTATGTACAGCATGGAATGTGTGAAGTCTGAAACTCTGATGTGTGCCCATACTACCTCTGTCTGCAAACCCAGTAATGGGTTGCTATAAACCTGCTCATAAAATACAGTGTGAAGGATAATTAACCAGATATATGAGCCCTGCCTCTGGATAACCTGGGTGAATCTGCACAGCTGAGAGGTATGGCCACAGCAGGATATGGCCATTTTGTCAATAGATGTACAAGCAGGGGATCCTCAGTCACCACAGTACCAAGGTGCTGGACCATTTACACTGACCCATCAGCAAGTGTATCAAGCTATCCCTCCAGAATGGCATGAATGTGCAAAAATATGTAGGCCGCAGACCACAATACTGGACACATTTTCATTCATCTTGTATTTCCCAGGAAATAACTGTGAACACATAAGTATATCTGTCAGTAGTTGCTGACAGAATACATCACAGTGTAAAACAGTACATATATCTGAATATCTCTGCTAACAGCAAACATAACACAGGCAGCACAGACACTAGAGTTACAATATCCCACTATCTTTCGCCCATTGTGACTCCATATTGTCAACCTACCTACAGATCCTGCAGAAACAGGTTGCTAGCTGTAGGTGTAGAGCACAATATCCTGCACTGGAGTACAACCTACCTGGAATGAATTCACACACTCAATAATGAAGGTCATACTCGGCATGCTCCTACATTTAGAGAAATGAAGCCCATGTCTGATAAGAAAATACAGAAGGTGATACTGGTCATGCTCCAACACTTAGAGAAATGAAGCCCATGTTCCATATCTGACAACAACAGTGGACTATACATATCTGTCAATTGCAGATGTCTATGCACACACTCCACATTGCACACCATTCATGTTTTGCACACACATTGGATAGGAATACTCACACATATCCAAGGCCAACACACTATAATAGGTCAAGCATACCCACAGAGATCTGAGGAAGAGAGAGGCAGACAGTGACAAAGAGATTGCAATAATGAGGCCTGTCCCAACCACCACACATCCAATTGGCCAATATCACATGATGTGCCGATGTCAATCACTGTAGACACTTGCTTTTGCTAGCCCTCAGCCCTATAGTGTCTGTGGTACTTGTGATAAATGTGTAACATGAGAGTACAAATCAG